>NC_064626.1:1208611495-1208911495 GCF_023864275.1 Schistocerca cancellata
AAAAGAATTCCACAAATTTTAATTTGGGTATGCAGTGCTGGTTGTCCAAAGTAAACTGAAAAGAACCTATCTTTGTAATTGAAATCTAATGTCACTGTGTAGTCGGTATACACTTATAAAATGGTAAACTTCCAGTTAACGAGCTGGTGTTCCACAATTTGCTTACCAATCTGCTGTGTCATGAAGGTGGAGATGTGGGTCAGCACAAGATCTGTGCCAGCCCAGAATCTGTGGATTCTAAATTATCAGCATGATGTCCCAGTGTAGAACCCCAGAATGGTCACCTCCTTAATGATCTGGCATGTGAAGTGGCCTGTTAGACGGCCGATCTCAGAGTCTCTGAACATGCGACCTGGCACCTAACTCCCCCATTTGTGGTGGTACCACAGCAAACACCAATCAGGCAAAATGTTGTTTACAGCAGTCAAATGGACTGAAATGCGATGTTAAACAATTTCCCACCATGCAGTATATAAAGTAGAGGGCCAATCAGCGCACACTCGCCTCTAACAGTTTGTTGCAGAAATTCCCATCTGACATAAAGAGGCGATAGGCGAAAGGCGAATCAGAGAGTTGTTTATACAATTCAGAATTTTCAACCGACCAAGGAAACACGGCAAGAACTCCACCAGGTCCCGTTCCCACAGCAGTAAGCCCAGCCTCTTCAAGAATAGTGAGGTCTCTCCAGATGTTATTGGGTGGCAATCCAGCTCTTAAGATCCAAAATCGGCTTATCAGACACTGGACAGTACCAAATGCCACTACACCTAAAATCCCATCCTTCTTTGAGCGACATGTGAGTCCTACAATCCTCACTAGAACGGCTGTACCACCCACGTTTCCAGGGACTTAATCCTCTGGGTGGCGAATGGATTGCCCCACTGTTCCCAAGTGTTATGTGCCTCAACCGCTTCCCAACTCCTGGGGAAACGATCTGCAATGTTTCCACGACTTTCCACAAGTTCCTTTGGTTGAAGCGATGTAAGATCAAGAATTTCTAGAGTGTGATGCTGTTGTTTGATGATTATGTGTAAAAAGTATCATTCATACTAAATTGTGGTATCATTAATCAGAAATTGTACAGACAGGAAGCATAAAGATGCATAAACAGACATACTAAAAAATTACAATGATACAAACAATTACGAGTGTTCTTCAAAGACTCCAGTAGTTAGAAATGTGAGCATGGTAATTCATATTGATACATGTAAATAACTCGTTTGGACATGAAAATATCGATCATTCTTGACTAAGTGAGACACACAAACATATCAAGCACAGGGGATAAACGAGAGACATATAAAGCACAAAATAATAAGCTCTCATACAGATTACTTAAATATTTAGGTTGTTATTATGAGCCATGGATAAAATTTATATTGAGCCAAATGATTTCATGTGTCACACATTTAGTGTTTGAGACGTCAATTACAACTGGTAAGTGTGATATACGCTAAATGAACAAAGAATGGGTCACAAATAGAGTTTTAATACCAATACATAACTTACAAAACAAGTTCTTTACAGGACTTCATACAATGTCTGCTGCAACCAAGTGTGTAATCTAATCTAGTTCTTTCGTCTGAGAGCTTCAAACAAGAGACAGAGGGGAATGCAGTGTCATTTGGTTACACATTAGGATGTGGTTCACTACACTTGGATCATGAGGTGGACATGATATAGTGGATGTGTTTGTACAGGGGGCGTGGTAAGCCAGTGGCGAGTGTGTCGATGAGTATGACATCAATATGAGGTCCATTGCCTTCACCATCTGTTTCATCAGGTGCTTTAGACTGTTTGGCAGGAGGTACATCCTAGACCACAGCCATCATGGGCAGTAGCAGCATTTGCCAGTCTGCCTCCACTGCTTCTCGACAGCCAGCATGGGTTTTTGTACAACGATCTGGCAGCTGTTTTGTATGGCATGTGGACTCTCTTTCAGGCAGTATGTTCCTGTGATGTCAAATCGTCTGTACCGAGATAAAGAGTTGACGAAGGTTCATGCAAGAGCAAAAAACTGTTAGAACTTATTACAGTAGGGTCCACAACATGTGCAACCTATCCAATGGCCTGGAATATAAGGTAATTTACTGATCGACGGCGGTCGATAACATGGATTCAGTCTCTTACAGACAGCAATGCGGGCGTCTACAACTTCGGAAGACACAGTGCTGCAAGGCTACAGAGTGGCTGATTGAGTGCTCCCTAGGGAGAAAGAAAAGGCACATTTGCAGCATCAGGTTGCCATGCAAAATATGAGGCCACTCTCTTCTTGACAGCACACGACAGGACAAGGAGGCATAGATTAGCTGGTTGACTCTTTCTCCATCAACTCACCAGTGTAAACATCTTTTCTGGCTGAAGAGCAAGTCACCCTTCGCAGCTAGTCGTCTCTTGTGGCTCTAGCATGGTCAGAGCAGGCAGGGAAAGAGCCCTCTCATCTGCCATAAAAACCTTTGACCGTTTACCCACAGTTATAAATCACTTGATAGGTAATAAAATTAACCTCAAACACAAACTGAAATCACATCTGCTTGAAAACTCCTACTCTGTATAGGAGATTTTCAATGTGTATTATTGTGTTTTTAAGTTGATTAGACATCCTGTTTTAACAATGACAGTCCTTTTTTCCCTCTGTTCTGTCTTTTTGTAAGGTAGAATGGACGCCAAACGCTGCAGTCATGGACTGTGCGGCTGGTCCCGGCGGAGTTTCGAGTCTTCCCTCGGGCATGGGTGTGTGTGTTTGTCCTTGGGATAATTTAGGTTAAGTAGAGTGTAAGTTTAGGGGCTGATGACCTTAGCCGTTAAGTCCCATAAGATTTCACACACATTTGAACATTTTTGACGCCAAAATGTGCCGCTTCTGTGTCAATGGCCAATCGGCATTTTCTTCTTAGGTCTTCCCCATCAGGATGATTAGCACAGTTCGCCATATTTTTCTGTTTTCGGCCTTACTCTTGAGAGTTGTATAGGTGGTGCAGCTGGTATGATCCATGATCTAACTGATGTATTCTAGTCTTGGTCTGCCTTTTGTTTTTCCCCTTCTACTGTCCCTTCAATGATACTTTTAATGATACTATCATGTCTCAAAAGATAGCTGACCTATATGTCCCTTCTGCATTCGATCACCTTCCTTCCCCCACTCTGTGGAGCACCTCTTCGTTTGATATCTTGTCTAGCCAAGAAATCTTCAGCATTCTGAGTTGGCCTGCAGTATCCTTTCTTGTCCTTCCATCTGATGTAATTTTACTCCTAGGTAGGCAAAGGATTCGATGGTCAACAGTCCTTCATTATAAGTGAGCATTAGGCAGTTGTGTTTTATCAGCTCCCATTAAAATTTTTGTTTTACCGTTATTAATTTTCATATTATAGGAAGAGCTGAGCTTGATTTCCGTTTGGAATAGTAGCTTTTCTAATTGTTCTGCATCTTCACTTAACACTGCAATAACATCAACAAATCTTGGCATGTCTATTTTCTTATCATAAATTTTAATTCCTCCTAGAGCTCCTAGGTTCTCCTTAGCTTCATCCATTGGCCTCTGCATCTTCATATACGTGATCAATCTGCTATTCACATTTAAGTGCCTGGCAGAGGGTTCAATGAGCCACCTTCAAGCTGTCTCTCCACCATTCCACTCTCGAACGGCGTGCGGGAAAAACGAGCACTTATATTTTTCTGTGCGAGCCCTGATTTCTCTTATTTTATCGTGATGATCTTTTCTCCCTATGTAGGTGGGTGCCAACAGAATTTTTTCGCAATCGGAGGAGAAAGCTGGTGATTGAAATTTCATGAGAAGATCCCGTCGCAACGAAAAACGCCTTTGTTTTAATGATTGCCACTCCAATTCTCGCCTCTAAGTCTATCCTTGAACGAGACAGGAGAGACTGAGCCCTGTCGTGCACCCTGCTTAATAGAAGCTTCTTCTTGATGTTCACCGCATCCTATCACAGTCATCTCTTCTCTATATTACTCTTCTGTCCTTATGCTTTATGAAAATCACTCTCAGCATCTTAAAAAGTTGCCACGAGTCTACCCTGTCAAATGCTTTTCCCGCAAGTTGATAAAGGCTCTGTATATGTGTCTTGACCCTTCTTTAGTCTTTCCTCAGGAATTAATCGTAAGCCGAGTGTTGCTTCTTGTGTGCCTACACCTCTTCTAACGCCAAACAAGTTGTTCAAGATCATTGCATCTATCCTGCCTTCTATCTGTCTTAGAATGATAGAGGTCAAGATCTTCGAGGCGTGTGTTACCAAACTGAGGGTTCTATATTGTTCACATCTGTTTGCGGATGTTTGCTTTGGTATTAACACTGTGATACATTTTTTAAAGCCTGTTGGGTGCTCCCCGCTTTCATACATAACTTGTCTGCTGGAACCGCGCGACCGCTACGGTTGTAGGTTCGAATCCTGCCTCGGACATGGATGTCTGTGATGTCCTTAGGTTAGTTAGGATTAAGTAGTTCTAACTTCTAGGGGACTGATGACCTCAGAAGTTAAGTCCCATAGTGCTCAGAGCCATTTGAACCATTTTTACCCGTGTTTTAGCTGTGTGACTGCAAGGTCGAACTCATCACATTTCTTCCAGATCGATTTTCTCAGCTTTCTTCAATTCCAGATCTTCATTATTGTCTGCATACAGTTTTTCAAGGTACTATTTCCAGCTTTCTACTCAGTCTTTCTGCTTTTCATTTTGGACTCCACTGCATTTTATTTGTCTGTTTCCAAAGAACTGTTTAATTGATTTATAGGCAAATTCTATCTTTGCTATCTTGATCATTTCATTCACCTCTTTGGTTTGGTTCTCCTAGAATTGTTGTTTAGCCTTATTTGATTCTCGGTTGATTTCATTCCTCGTTGCTCTATATTGCCTTTGTCCTTCCTCAGTGTTACCTTGTCTCAGCTTCTGTCTTAATTTTATTTTGGTTGTTAAGCTTTTTGTCATACTTTTTTATGCTTTCCCTTCTGTCTACCAACTACTTCGTTTGCTGTGCATAGGATATTGCTTTTCAAGAACTCCAATATTTCTTCAACATTTCTAGTGTTGTTCATAACTATAGCCATATTTGTTTTTTTCTCATATGTTGACATAAACCTACAATCTTTTAGTCTATTCAGATCCCATCTCACAAGTTTTTTCCTTGAAGTTTCTGAATTTCAGACCATTTTCTCCTATCACTATGTTATGGTCACTATCAATGTCTGGGCCTGGGTAGCTTCTACAGTCCTTTACTTAATTCTGGAACCTTTGCCTAATTAGAATGAAGTAGATCTGATGTGTCTTCCTGTCTTCAGGAGTTTGCCAGTGGGTGATGTTGAAATCACTTGTTACATATTACTGGTTGATGTTCTGTACAGATCTCTGCTAATCTCTCCCCCCATTCATTTCCTTCTCCAAGCTCAAAAGGTCCCATTGTAGTGCCCTCTCTTCCTCCTCCAACTGATTCATTCCAAAATAAACAAAAACAGTCTCGACCACAAAATAATCTTTATTTTTGTAGTTACCGGTTTCAGTCAGTTTCTGACCATCTTCAGACCTCATAATGAAATGTGATCATAGAGCAGAGGGTTGCCTGAAAATAGTAGTAACATATAAAATACATCTTGCACAACAAATACTAAAAGAAGAAATTATGCCCATGACGGTGGGCGATGGCGTTGAACGAAGCAGGTGTTATGACTCCATGACCCCATGAACTGCTAAGGAGAGCAATGCAGCTATTGCTTGAATACGTGATGCTCCACCCAGTGAACACCGAATTACGTCAGCGATAGCTAATCAGACACACAGGACGTAAAAGGGTTGTTACATTAAGGTATATACAGAATAATTAAACGAAAGCTAATAACAAGTGAAGAAATAGGTTCCTTATATTATATAAAATATCTGCTATAAACAGCTTTTCGTCAATCTGTAATAAAAGTATATGTAAAAGAGATAACCAGTCATAATCGGTTGTGAACACCGATAGCCATCTGTGGGAATTTATCGACAACTCGTAGACTGTATAGCAGCAAAGATGGTGGTTATGCGACACTAAGGTTCCTATGGAGACAGCATCGCTTAACTAATCTTCACTGCCATACACTCTACAGGTTTGCAACATATACTCACAGATGGGTGTCGGTGTCCTCACAACAGATTATGACTGGTTATCTCTTTTACATATTTTTATCACAGATTGACGAAACCCTGTTTATAGCAGTTATAAAGT
Organism: Schistocerca cancellata; assembly: GCF_023864275.1. NCBI lineage: Eukaryota > Metazoa > Arthropoda > Insecta > Orthoptera > Acrididae > Schistocerca > Schistocerca cancellata. The sequence continues at coordinate 1,208,617,708 of NC_064626.1, forward strand.
CAAAAGGCAGTTATTTCTTCATTTGTTATTAGTTTTCGTGTAACCATTCTGTACACACCTAATTTTAACAACACTTTTACGTCCTGTATGTCTGATTGTCTATCGCTGATGTAATTCGTTGTTCAGTAGGCGGAACATCGCATGTTTAAGCAACAGCTGCATTGCTTTTCTTAACAGTTGATGTTCGTGGAATCGTAACATCTGTTCTGTTCACTGCCACCACCTACCATCATGGATATAATTTCTTCCTTTAATATTTGTGATGTAAGATTATTTTGTGTATTACTAGTATTTTCAGGCATCCTGATAAATCGATTCTATGTTCATATTTCGGTATGAGGATTGAAGAAGGTCAGAAACTGATTGAGACCAGTAACAACAAAAATAAGGTTTTTTGGGGTCTAGACTATTTATGTTCGTTTTAAAGCACTAAAAAACCGCTGTTATCCACGAGAAATGTTCTTAGAAATTACTGATGCACTCCAGTCTCCATTAATGATAAAATTGTCTTGCCTTTTGAACATGTTTACAGCATCTTTTACCTCACTGTACACTCTTTCCACTTGTTCATCATAGGATGATGTCGGCATGTGCTCTCTGATTATCACTGTCTTATTCGGCTTTTTATCCAAATGTACAAGTACTATTCTTCCACCTATTTGTTGGTAACCATCTACTTATGTCCGAACTCCTTGCAAAGGACCACTTCTGCCCCACCTCCACCTGATCGCTCCTCTATGCAACCTCTGCGAGTAACTCTGTAACTCCAAAAGTCTCCACCATCTGTTCTTCTCATCTCGCTCACTTCTTCTACTTCAGTTCTCATTCTTGTCATTTCCAGGTTGAGGCTCTCCAGCTTGTTGCGTCTCAGAAGTGTTCGGACATTCCATGTTGTGATTCGTTTTCTTGTATTCTTTACAACCTTTATTTTATTGGAAGTGCAGACTACTGTAATCCCCTCCTGGAGATCGGACTGAGGCACTATTCCAGACTCTTTTTTCAAAAGTACGCTTCATATTCATTTCTCAAGTGGAACTAAACTACTGTTTCTTGGGATATCCTGCTGATTTTTAATTTTTTCGGTTACCCCTTGCTTTCCACATCCTGTGCCGTTGACTCATGAAGCGTTCTTCTGTCTTTAGGAGGGATTTCACCTTCCAAGGGCTAGAGCATATGCCAGATCTCTGCTGGCTCATTCACCTGCCAAAGTGGCTGTTGGCACTTGGTAGAATGGGATTCCTTATCTGGAAATCATTCGGTCCCTTTGCTCTTTAGTCGTTTGTCACTATTTAGTCGTTTGTCACAAACGTTACCCTCTTTCTACCACAGGAAGGTGAGCATTAGGATTTTCCTTTCCTCGAGACTAGGGATCAAGATGGCATTTCCTACTCTCTGCAGTACTTAGTTCTCAAAAATTCAAAATGTTCTGTTTTGCATCAGTTTAAAGAAAAATTTAAAAAATACTAACAACTGACAATGCAAAGCGCTGTTTATATTATGGGTCCATAATACATACACGCCTGAAACCGCGTGGAGATTTCGCTTAGAGAAGTGCAGTTGTGGACGATAATTGAACTGTGCTGGTCTGTGCTATCAACTAACAAATCGTAATCACTTGTATCTGATGTGAATACCGCCAATAGTAACGACAACTGTAAATGTGTATACTTGTGTGTGAGTCAAAATAAATTCATATCAGTTGTGACTTTGCTAGAAGACTGTACTGTGTTCCTCGTTTGTGAAACAATAAAATACCGTGAACTTTTGTGATCTGCAAGCGCTAAACCACTTGAAATTAATAATATACCACCGCTGGAATTCCTACACACAAAAAAAGAAAAAGATTTCTCACCCAGATATTCGATGCAATAAATATACTGTATATCTACTTTCAGCATAAGCCATGAGAGGGGGGGGGGATTGGGGATGATCAGATATATCACAATGTGTAAGCTTCTTCTAGCTCCAAGTTGACTACATTTTTTTAAGGCGAAAGTTTAGGGGAATAAGATATGAAATTAACAGCTGTTGAAGAAGGGTTCATTTACCATACTGTCCACCACAACCAGTCTTTCAGATGAATGAAATGCACTTGTGGCTATAGCAAAACGAAGGCAGTTATATTAAATGTTTGAACCCCATTTTCCATTTCTCAATGAGGATCTGACTTACACAAAGCTAATTTTGTTTCAATAATGAGAGATGCATTAAACCTTAAAGACATTAATATCTCCACTGCTTGTTAGGTTTCACTGAGGAGATGCAAGGTAAACTATTGGGCCTGAAATCTTTGCGTGGTGAAACTTCAAAAATCATTGTCACATTTTTGAGTAAATTTTTGAAAAAATAATGTTGTTGTTTTGGTCTTTAGTCCTGAGACTGGTTTGATTCAGCTTTCCGTGCTACTCTATCCTGTGCATGCTTCTTCATCTCCTAGTACTTACTGCAACCTGCATCCTTCTGAATCTGCTTAGTGTATTCATCTACTAGTCTCCCTCTGCGATTTTTACTCTCCACGCTGCCCTCCAGTACTAAATTGATGCCTCAGAATATGTTCTACCAAGCGATCCCTTTTTCTAGTCACGTTTTGCCACAAATTTCTATTTCCCCAGTTCTATTCAATATTTCATCATTAGTTAAGTGGTCTACCCATCTAATCTTTAGTATCCTTCTGTAACACCACATTTCGAAAGCTGCTATTCTCTTCTTGTGCAAACTATTTATCGTCCATGTTTCACTTCCGCACATGGCTACCACCTCCACACAAATACTTTCAGAAACGACTTCCTGGCCTTTTAGATCTATACTCGATGTTAAATTTCTCTTCTTCAGAAATGCTTTCATTGCCATTGCCAGTCTTCACTTCCGCACATGGCTACCACCTCCACACAAATACTTTCAGAAACGACTTCCTGGCCTTTTAGATCTATACTCGATGTTAAATTTCTCTTCTTCAGAAATGCTTTCATTGCCATTGCCAGTCTACATTTTATATCCTCTCTACTTCGACCATCATCAGTTATTTTGCTCCCCAAATAGCAAAATTCATTTAAGACTGTAAGAGTCTCATTTCCTAATCTAATTCCCTCAGCATCACCTGATTTAATTTGACTATATTCCATTATCCTCGTTTTGCTTTTGTTGATGTTCATCTTATATCCTCCTTTCAAGAGCCTGTCCATTCTGTTCAACTACTCTTCCAGGTCCTTTGCTGTCTCTGACAGAATTACAATGTCATTGGAGAACCTCAAAGTTTTTATTTCTTCTCCATGGATTTTAATACCTATTCCAAATGTTTTCCTTTGTTTCCTTTGTTGCTTGCTCAATATACAAATTGAATACCATCAGGGATAGGCCACAACCCTGTCTAACTCCCTTCCCAACCACTACTTCCCTTTCATGCCCCTCGACTCTTATAACTGCCATCTGGTTTCTGTACAAATTGTAAATAACCTTTCACTCCCTGTATTTTAGCCCTGCAACCATGAGTATTTGAAAGAGAGTATTCCTGTCAACATTGTCAAAAGCTTTCTCTAAGCCTACAAATGCTAGAAACGTAGGTTTGCCTTTCCTTAATCTATCTTCTGAGATAAGTTGTAGAGTCAGTATTGTCTCACGTGTTCCAACATTTCTACAAAATCCAAACCGATCTTTCCCGAGGTCAGCCTCTACCAGTTTTTCCATTTGTCTGTGAACATTTCGTGTTAGTATTTTGCAGCTGTGACTTATTAAAATGATAGTCCAGTAATTTTCACATCTGTCAACAACTGCTTTCTTTGGGATTGGAATTATTATATTCTTCTTGAAGTCTGAGGGTATTTCACTTGTTGTATATATCTTGCTCACCAGATGATTGAGTTTTGTCAGGGCTGGCTCTCCCAAGAATATCAGTAGCTCCAATGCACTGAAAAATATTAACTTATGAGGAAAGAAACGTTGTTTTTGCATATAATATGAGCTGCAATTACGGAGGTGTATCTAGAATCGGTGTCAACAGAGTCTTCACAAAACAGAAAGGAAATTTAGGTTAGAACTTCCCTGGGGTGTTTTGTTCTGTTCATGTAACCCACAATTCTATCCAGATGGCTGATGATGTGCTTTGTATTGAACTGAAGGTATTGTCTAAAATATATTCATATTTCTATCAGTGTACTGTAAGCACTGAAAATCTTATACAATTTTGTATTTTTATCAACCAGGAGTACCAAAAAGTCTTACACTATAGCAAAAATTGATGGCTTGCTTTATTTCCTGTGTTCTAACTATTTGTTCCTCTGAAACCATATTTTGAATATCAAAATACATATTCATGTGTTATCAAATCACTCTCTGTAAATCCTTTATCAAAAGCCTGGCTGCACTTTCTTCACAACCAACCATGAACTTTTCACACTGCAGATCAAAGAACAGTGGATGAAACAATTACAGTTTTTGAAGTAATTTCTGTGTTAAATGATTTCATAGCTAATTTGGTTTCCATGGGTGAAGACTTTCATAACTTCACCTGGCATTTCAATTCTTGGTAAATTGGAAAATGAGGGCTCATCATCAGAGACTGTAAAATTTGAATAGTTTGTCCAGTATGTTATGTAATTGCACCTACATATTTAAGTAAATGGCTAGAACCCATTGAGAGTTTGTGTGACTGCAGCCGGGTAACAATTAAGGCAGGAGTACCCCAGTGGAAAGATACACAAAAGACTGAAGATTTCATTCATGAAATGGCTCCTTAGACTGTAATAGATATACTGGTCTGTATGATGAGAATGTGTATATTGAAAATTATATATGACCAAAAATATTACAAAAATACAGTGTGGAAGGAAACATCACCTAATGCCAGTAGGGTAGAAATTATTTCACATTGCAATATGAACAAAGTGTCTCTTGAAATACAATTTCTTCTTTGTTCGTGTAGAACTAATGCGTCCACTCAATAAGTATTTTCTCCTAAGAATGTCTTGTGATGAAATCAGAAGGACACATTTGCAGTACAGATTTTAAAAGTTATGTTGAGTTACAATGTAAATTTTAATCAGAAATATTCTGGTAAAGTGGACTTACTGAAGAGGATCCATTTATCAATTAATTATCAATGGGGAATGAGTCCTGCACAAATAATTCTACAGGATTGTTTACCTGGAGAGAATCCAGAGCTACTATATATGTAAGTTACATTTATTTATTCAATTTTTATTAGCATCTAAACCTTCATATTTATGACGAAATACTTTCATGCATTCTCTTTTGTCCCTTGTTTCATTGAGAAAAAAATAAAATGTCCCTTTTCTTGCTTCAAAATATGATCACCACAGTGATGTGTGTGTGTGCTCATGTGTGTTTGTGTGTGTGTGTGTGAGTGTGTGTGCGTGTGTGTGTGTGTGTGTGTGTGTGTGTGATCAATTTGTTGCCATATTTTCTTCTGAGAAGATACTTTGTAATTGTCATGGAAAGTTGCAGCTTACCATCAATCTTGGTTCTTGTATTTAGATAATTATCTGTCACTTCTGCAAAAATGTTACTGTGGAGCATAGAAAATGTCACATCACTGAAAATCGCTTTCTAAGTGGTTTTAAATATTATTTGACAGTTTATTGTTTTGCTTGAGAATGTAGTCATGTAGATAGAACTGTTACCAGTACACCAAATTACTTGTCCCTTTATATACCACCATTATTGAAAATTTCATTTTGACTCTAGCATCATTTAAAAATATTATCATTTTGACTCTAGCATCATTTAAAAATATTCAGGGTGTCCAAGATGAATGTTTACTCTGCATAAGGCAGCAGCTTCTTATTCTTGCATATAACTGAATACTTATTTTTGTGCAAGATTTCCGCTTTGATACATATGAAGAATTGAAAATAGTTGTTTCTGCAGTTAAAAACACTTATTATGTCAGAGGATGACTGTGGACATGTGTATATTTTACTCCTTTGTGTGCCCAAGTTACATTTATCAGAAAGTTCTGCAGATCACATTTACTTTTAGAACTGCTCTTAAATGAGCTGTCAGTAGCAAATTAAACAGTGAATAGACAAACTGTTTGGCTTCAGTTAGCTTTCCCAAATGGTTTCCAAGTGGATGAATGATGTATATGTGCAAAGTCAACTCATAGGTTTAATTACTTTCTTCAGCAGAACGGACACTTTTTACCTAAGAGAGGAGTTACTGCAAAACATTAATCTATACACCATCAGTGGGCGAAATTTGAAAAAATGCTAACTTCTCAATCTATGTCCCAACAGCAAAGATTATAACCTATCCTTTATGGTGTTTCCTATTTTAAGATGACATCAGTAACTTGTTCAGAATTTTCTGCCTCCTTTATTGTTTATTCTTGGTATGGTGCATAAAAGTGGTTGTCAAATCATAAGTTTAAAGGTATGGGGTTCAGTTCAGAGGCCCCCTTCGAATTTTTTTTTCTCTTGGCTATTGATCCTTTTAAAACTGTTAGTAATTTGAGCATGTGAAAAATACTAATTTTTGGTTTGGTTTAGCGGTATACATTACTGGGCAAGTCACTTCAATGATCAGAAGAATGCAAGGGCATATGATCTCAAATATGACAGGCCCAGTAAAGCACTATGGTTTTCAAACCAAATGAGAACAGCTGTACCTCACAATATATTAATTCGAGGTGACTTTTTTGGCAATGCAAAACATGAAGGTTTTAAGCTAGAAAATTTGTTGTAATATGCAAAAACTTTCTCAAAAACGCTATTTACTATTTTGTGTACTGATGATCATCTACAGATCTTAACAAAAATATTTGTTTCGTATACAAAAATAAGTAATTCTGCCAACAGACTAAAATAAAACAGTAGTTTGTTAATATCAAAGAAGAACAACAATGAGACAATGATCAAATCCTGCAGAGTACCCACTACAGTTTGTCTCCATACAAAAGATGTGGTGCTCCTCACTAAATTCCTTGCACAGGCTGATGTAACTTGCTGTAGGATGTTTCTTGCAAGTGAACTATGTTAGACACATGCATGTTAATTTGATAACAATGTTACTTTTCTAATAGAATGCAGCGTTTGTCATAACCAAATGCCTTTGTCAATAATGACATCAGTTATTGATTTTCCTACTCTGGTGGTACAAGAAAGCAGTACACTGATAGGTAATGTTTTCATAGACCAAGATAAATTTAATCAAATAAAAAAATTTTCTGTTAAGAATGGTCTGTCTGATCATGATGCACAGCTAGTTACAGTATATCATATAGCTCCATACAGGAGTGCAAAACAATCCTCCAAAATAGTGCATTACATTAACGATTCAACAATTCAAAATGTTAGGGAACACATGCAACAGTTAGACTGTGATGAGGTGTACAGAGAACATGATGCCAATTTAAAATTTAACATATTTCATGAAACCTTTGTTAGCATATTTGAAAACAGTTTCCCCAATAAAACAGTGAAATATAGTTGTCAGAAACTATACAAAAAGACATGGCTTACTAAAGGGATAAAAATATCTTGTAAACAGAAAAGGGAAATGTATCTTATAGCTAGGAGGAGTAATGATACCGAAACAGTGAAACATTATAAAAACTATTGCACTGTATTAAGAAAAGTTATTAAAAAGTCCGGAAGTACCGGTATGTGCATTATGTCTGAGATTAGCACTTCTGATAATAAAATTAAAACAATTTGGAATATTGTTAAAAGTGAAACAGGGCAACTGAGAGTCAGGAAGACAATATTTCTATCAAACGCAATGAAAAGTTTGTTAACAAGAAGTCAGAAGTAGAAAATATTTTAATAATCATTTTTTAAGTGTTGTAGAGAAAATAGGACCCAGCTATTCATTAGAAAATGCAAGGCAGTATGTTGAAGATAAAATTGATAAAATTGAAATTCAACCCACCTCTCCTACTGAAATTAGGAAAATAATAAATTCACTCAAAAGTGAAAGGTCACGTGGAATTGATGGCATTTCCAATAGAGTACTAAAAGCTTGTTCCCAACAAATAAGTAGAAGTCTCAGCCATATATGGAGAATCTCATTGAAACAGTGCATTTTTCCAGATACACTGAAATAGGCTATTGTTAAACCATTGCATGAAAAAGAGGTTAGATCTGATGCTAACAACTAACGCCCAATCTCACTTCTGACAGCTTTATCCAAAATTCTTGAAAAAGTAATTTATTCAAGAGTACTAGCAAAATGTCAATTTGGTTTTCAGAAAGGCTTTTCAACAGGAAATGCTATATATGCTTTCACTGATCAAATATTAAATGCACTGAATAACCAAACATCACCCATTGGGATGTTCTGTGATCTGAAATTCTTCTAGATAAGCTTAAGTATTGTCGTATGAGTGAGACAGTGCACAAATGGTTTAATTCATAGTTAACTGGTAGAATGCAGAATGTTGAAATTAACACAACATATAGTCTGCAAAAACCAGCACAGTCCTCTAACTGGGGAGGTATCAAGAACGGTGTCCCACAGGGTTCACTCTTGTGTACCGTATTGTTCTTAATATATATTAACAACTTGCCACTCTACATTCATGAAGTTGCAAAGCTAGTTCTTTTTTCTGATGATACAAGTGTAGTAATCACACCCAACATGCAAGAGTCAGCTGAGGAAATTGCAAATAATGTCTTTCAGAAAATTATTAAGTGATTCTCTGCAAATGGACTCACACTAAATTGTGAAAAAACGCAATTTATACATTTCTGTACAGTAAATGGCATAACACAGATGATAGATATAGACTATGAACAGAAGTCTGTTGCTAAGGCTGAATACTCAAAATTTCTGGGTGTGTGCATTGATGAGAAATTGAATTGGAAGAAACACATCGATGATCTTCTGAATCGGTTAGGTTCAGCTACTTATGCTATTAGGGTTATTGCAAATTTTGGTGTTAAACATATCAGTAAATTAGCCTACTATGCCTATTTTCATTCAGTGCTTTCATATGGCATCATATTTCGGGGTAATTCGTCATTAAGAGAGAAAGTATTCATTGCACAAAAGTGTGTAATCGGAATAATAGCTGGAGCCCACCCTAGATCACCTTGCAGACATTTATTTATGGAACTCAGGATATTCACAGTACCTTCACAATATATATATTCACTTATGAAATATGTCATTAATAACCCATTCCAATTCAAAAATAGCAGCGAAGTGCATAGCCACAACACTAGAAGAAAAAATGATCTTCACTATTCTGGATTAAATCTCACTTTGGCACAGAAAGGGGTGAATTATGCTGCCACAAAAATCTTTGGTCATTTGCCAAATAGTATTAAAAGTCTGACAGATAGCCAACTAACGTTTAAAAGCAAATTAAAAGAATTTGGGAATGACAACTCCTCCTACTCAATACATGAATTCTTAAGTATTTTAAAGTGACACATTCCACATCATTACAAAATGTCGTAATTATGTTCTATGGAACAAGGATGTATGTATGTATGTACATATGCTTTTGTATTAAAAAATTACTTGCTGAGCTAATGTATAACTCTCATACAGTAGAGTGGCCATCTTGAAATCCACAGTTTGATTGGCTTAATACTTGACTACCACACAAGTGGGAACAATTCATAAGTATGTTATCTCCTCAAAACATTTTGGAAATGATATGATAACAGAGACTGTCTGGTAGTTATTGACATATGTTGGTTCATAATTCAGACAGACAAGCCTGATTATGACGTTTTAATGTGTCTGGGAAAATAGATTTACCAGTTGATCAATGTTTATTCTTTTGCTGAAGAATGTTGATTTTTGAAGTGTTTTTAGGCTACATGTGAATGTGTGGTTGGAAGGAAATCTAAAGTGGTGTTGAGATAATTTTCTAGGGCTATTAAACAAAGTCCCTGTTCTATGAACAGCATGACTTAGTCACCTTGACAGTTCTAATTTTAATTGAACTCTGCTACATTGTAATGTCAACACCAAAAGTTGAAGCTATCATAGGTATGTGTCCTAACAGCTGTTTGATAGCTATTTTGTCTCATGTTTACTCATTCTAACATTGTGCCTGTTTTTACTCTACTAGCCTTCATTGTTGTATTCATTTTATAGTTATCTTTCTTGATTTACGTATTTCAATTATATATGTTGTCATTGTGATCGCTTCTCAGTTTTGGTTATTGATAACTTGATACCAGTGTCCAAGTTTAATTTGTACAGCACTGAAGATTATCACTATGTGGTCGAAAATCGATTCTGCTATCAATAAAACATCAATATTATGGCCAATGCTGACCTTCCTTTTAAACTAACTCATCAGTTATTTCCTTGTAACATATGTGCCTGTGACTTCCCTGTCCAGGGCACATTAAAATGTCAGGTCTGCAGAATTTGGTGATAAGTACTAAACCTTAGCAAAATAACACTCAAATATTATCTGTGGCTACTTAAATGTCAGCACTGGCCATCAACACAACCTGTTTACATGCTGGACGCATGCCAGGAAAATATAATTCTTTTTTAAAAATGCATTTTCCCTCAATGATACAAAATTATGTTGTATACAACACAATAGTGTAAATGATCATCATTATTTCCACTGGAGCAGTTTTGTATAAAACTGATTTAATATAAAAGTAGGCTTCCACAGCCATTGCCACAGTTAATAAAATTTTTCTGGGTTTTTAACCCCATTGCCAACATGTAAAACTACCAACATTTTGGTCACTATTGCAAGTGACCTACTTCAGGATGTTTTTGTTTACTGCTGAATGAGAAAACTTTGTTTCTTATAAACCTTCCAAGCCATGGTTGTTTATTATATATATATATATATAATGTCACGAAATTACTAATGTTGTGTACATCATTTTCAAACTATGGAAACTTGGCGCCATATACTCCAATTGGCCGTTGGATGGCTCTGTTGCCATTCATTGGTTGATGGGAAGTGCTATGATTGTTGGTTCACCAAGCATGCAATCTGCCTTGGATACATTCTGATCTCTGGCAGGCAAAGTTTTCGCAGTCAGAGCATCCGGCAACAGAGCAATCCCATAACCTATTGGAGCATGTGACACCAAGTTTCTGTAGTTTAAAAATGGTATATTGTCAATATATATATATATATATAATATATTATATATTGTATATATATTTATTTATTTATTTTGCACCTGTGTGTCTTTGTGACTTAATTATGTAGTGAAATTGTGTTTGATGTAATAAATGCAGAGCACTTTGAATGTTTTTGCTGTAGATTTTATCTGCAATGAAGCATTGGTAATATAAAAACTAAACTCATGTCACATTTTAGATGTTTAATTATTTTGACTGATCAGTTTCAGAAACAATAGAAATAGGTAAGCTAAAATTCCATAGGAAAACAATTATAGAAACATCAAAAGTAGTATTAATATATTTATTGAAAAATTTTAATGTTTTTGATACAAAAAACAGAAATATGCAGTATCCGCTATATATGAAAATTATGTGTTACACATACAGCCCACACTTAAGCAGAGTTTTGATCAAATTACTCGATGTGCTGTATTTATATTGTACATCTATTAATTGTCAAAATTAGTTTTAAACCTAACTTAATCTTCAGTACTGTTAAATTCTAAATTCATATGCCCTGAATACATTTGCAGCACATGCCTTTAATATGCTAGCATTTCTCTCAACTATATTATTTTTCTTTAACTGGTTAATATATCATATTTATATCACTTTAATTTGTTACATAAATCACACTATAGGGTATAAAACCACAAATGATATCTATATTATATGGACATCATATTTTAGCACCAATATTATATCTACTGTATGTGATTTTTACCAGTAATTACATTAATTAAACAACAAAATAAAACATAATTTTATATGTTGGCACTTTGACTGGATACTGAATTCACAAAAATGTGACACAGATACTTTACAACAGGTCATTTATTGTATGGATATTGAAGAATAACTTCAAATGTAGTACATTGTACAGATCTTCTTTCTAAAGACACATATTAATCAACCTGTTGGAGCTGTTACACTTGTAATCTATTTTGCACTAAAAGTGCTGAATGAGTTTGAAAAAGTACTTTTCTCACACTTTAATATGAGATGATTTGTTCTTCTGCAGATATGAAACATTTCTTTCATAGCTTTGGTAATTAATGTAGGTGATGATTTCCTTGCACTGATGATCAGGAGAGGACTATGTATTGTCTGCTAAAGTCTTACAGCTAAAAAAATATTAGTGGGACCTTGAGATGAATATGTTTATATGTAATTTTGCTGAGGTGCTCTATAGAAACAACGTAGAGTGTTGAACTTCAGATAAAAACAGAAGTAAGGAACATTCCAGACTACAACATCTGAACTGTCTTTGAATACATAATCGAGCTTCATGCTATAGCAGTGCAACACAATGTTAAAAATAGATCATACTTTAGTGTCAGAGCTTTCTCACTTTTTAATGTCAGTTGGTGTAATTTACAGCGTTATTTCAGTACAATGTTATTCATTCCTGAGTTATTTTGAGGCACAGTCTAGCAAATATAGATTTTCAAAATGTCTTTCTTCAACAAAGGGGCACTGATATTTCTCTATTACTATAGGCACTTTAGAATGCAGATAATACTCCATGTATGACATCAGCAGGAAAATTCGTGAGTATATAATAATAGCAGCGTTGATCTACGTATGTGGCACTTAGTACACATGCAGTTGTTCATAGTTCCACGGGGGATCAAACAGGCACAAATTTTGAGAAATACATCAGTGGTTTAATGCAATAGTGGATGATGTGAATCATAATCAGCTCGGCTATGTAGGAAAGATGCTTATGGTGACAGAAAGAATGCATACAAGAGGCATCATTTCAGGGTCATCTCAGCAACTGACTTCCTGCCTTACAAGCAGGAGCAGTATCTTGCGACCTGAGGGATCTACTTCAGGGAAGAGGGAGGATTCTCAAGAAGTAGAGAGTTTTTCTTTCCGCGAGTAGATTCGCGGGTCTACGGATGGCTCGCAGCAGTCGAGGCTCCAGTTCACTTCCTGGGCCGCACCTCAATGACGACGCCGCCGTTGTGTGATGACGAGGGCCCATCCAGCAGCCTCGGCGATGGGGTGTACCGGCTCTTGGTGACGGTCGTCGTCTCACTGGACTCTATGGTCTCGGTGGAGAGCCCGCCTCTCAGCGGCACCGTCTTCTTGGTGAAGCTCTGCACGGTGTTGATCACACTGGGCCTCACTGGGTCATCCACGGTCGACGTAATGCGCACCGTCTCCGAGTAGTCATCACTGCCGCTGCCCCGCCGCCGCTCCACAGTAGCTGTGGTGCCGGAACCGTTCACCAGCGGTGTCCGCTTATCTGTAATGTGAGAGGTACAGGTATAGGGACCGAGAAGTGCAGCCTTAGCAAGTGTGAGCATCGCCTACACGATAGACAATTGTTAGGAATTAATGTGCAGTTAAACCGCCAGGGTTCGTGTTTTATTTGATTTATTACCAAACTTCTGGCATTTAAAATTGCAAAACCAAAATTTAATTGTTGGGTATACTGCATAGTCATAGTAATACATTATTAAATTCTGTAGGTGGATTGGGGGGTGGGGGAAATCACACCTACCATAGCTGGAAAACGCTTAGATTATTTCTGCTTCACGGAATAACAGTGCGTGCTCAGGGAAAAAAGCAACAGAGGTCGACGTGGGTGGCGCTGTCGAAAAATAGTAGCGGGACCAGCAATTCACAGTTAGGTTGGTGTTCTGGCTGCGAGTACACGTAACAGAAAAAAATCGCAGCACCTGAAGATGACGACTGAGTATGCCGGCTATCGCCGGCCGTGGTGGCCGAGCGGTTCTAGGCGCTTCAGTCCGGAACCACGCGACTGCTACGGTCGCACGTTAGAATCCTTCATCGGGCATGGATGTGAATGATGCCCTTAGGTTAGTTAGGTTTAAGTAGTTCTAAGTTCTAGGGGACTGATGACCTAAGATGTTAAGTCACATAGTTCTCAGAGCCATTTGAACCATTTTATGCCAGCTGTCATGTGCTAACGTGCTACAGCACACTGTAACTATCGCTCTAACATTATACAATTTCATTTCGAATGCGAGCAGGAAATCGCACTAAAATTACGCCATTTCTCTTCAAATGCGAGTCGGAAATCGCATTAAATTGCCATTTCTCTTCGAATGCGTGCTATTATGCAAATGAAACGGACGAAGACGTGTTTTGTAGCACTCTCTCTGCGAGAAATAGATTACAGTGTCGAGTCCTAAAATGACAGTCAGTTCAGAAAAGCGACGCAGTTGCCTGTTTTCTACTGCTCTTGCTCTGATGTGACGTCATCCCTTCTGTGCTACGTTGCTCACAACACCAGGTCACTAATTTTTCTTTGAAACTGCGTGTAGTGTATTGTGCAAGCATAGAGTACGAGGGATTTTTAACGCTTGGTTGCCGTGTTTCAACTGTGATCGAGTGCTGTAAAGCATAGACGTAATTTGCAGACTTGGTTCGACTTCTGCTGGCACTAAAATTTTTTATTTATTTTATTCCTCGCAATGTTAAACTGTTAATTATTGAATTTAAAAATTACAGTTCAGTTTAAATACATAAAAATAATATATTCTATTTGATTACTATCCTCTTAAATCCAAACTCTATGTGCTAGATTGTGTTAAAACGAGTAAATCTAGCATGAAAACGTTTTCTACAGAAGATTTGCTAAAGAGGCTCTTTGCCAGTACATATTTTGAGGACAAAGTGAGGTTTAAGGAATTAGGCAGCAAACACCGAATGCAGATCTAGCAACAGACAAAAAGTTGGAATAACTGAGAGTTCGATTTAACAAAAGTTTGACTAATCAAGAAACATTTTAAAGAAGGGTAACGTATCCGGTTCAAAAAAAATCCGTAATCTTTTTCTGCTTTAGTGACCTGCAGCTCAAGCGGGTTTTCTATTGTGATCAAAGCGGAAAATACATTGTCTGCTTTCTTTCTAAGATTGTTTATGCGCTACGTCTCCATTGATGACTTTGCCTCTTCTGGATTCACAGATGCATTCGGCTTTGCTTATTTTTCTGCTTTTCGCTTAAGCTACGAAATAATCATATGTCACATTTTCTCCTAAATCAGGAAGAAGGCCCTGCGAGAGTCAAACATTTGCACTGCTTTAAACTCATTTTTGCAACTGATTTACGCATTGCAGCATAATATTTATTGTTGATGGAATAACGTGAAGAACTGAATGTCGAAATAATCACCCAAACAATTGGCGAAAGCTTCGAATTACCGAGTGTATGCAAGACGGCCGGTGCGCGTCACAGAGGAAAGCCAAACAGGATAACGCTTCCCAAAGCGGCTGGACACCGTTTGCTTCTTCGAGACTGGTCAGACATGCTAGAAACTAGTACACTTGACACCTGGCCAACGGCCCCGAGTGTCGAGGTCAACGGAAAAGTAGGAAACTTTCCAACGTACGTAATGGAAGAATCTCGAGTACGATTTCGAGAGATAAACATTAAGGCGATCAAATGTCGAGGGAAGGCCCCAAGAGAATATTCCATAAATAGACTGAAGAGGCATGTGTGCGACCAGAGCTAATTAAGAACGATATAACAAAGTCATGTAGCAGTGAGTAGCAGTACTGTGCACCCAGAGAGCAGTGTCGTTCCACAGCAGCACCTGATGGAGCAGTAAGTATTTCAACTACGAGAAGATGGCGATAAACTCTGGTGGACATGCAGTAACTGCAAGCCAAGTAGTGTATTACAGTACTCGTTGGAACAGTGCTAAACAATGACTCTTTTTCAAAGAGTTAGAATAGTAGAATTTCAATGAATAGCAGGAGCAAGTTCCTGCTTCGTACTTGTTAGTTGTACGGTAGGCAAAATGACCTGTGAGTGCTAGTGAAGTAGTTCACAATGATGATGATTGATTAGTTAGGCCAAGTGGCTGGTAGTTAGCAGACCGAGTGGACAGTCAAGCAATCACCTATGATGGAGATCGTTTACAGTGATTATTGAAAGCTTCTGACATTCTGATATGGGGTTTTGGTCCGAAACATCACTAAGTAAATGTGTTTGTTAGAACAATAAACTGATTAAAGAACGAGTAATAACTTGCTACTTCAGCAAACAATTCTTACCATCTCCACGAGATTTAATCAATCTTCTGTAACCTAGCGCCCCCTAACCAAGGGGATTTGCCCTCTCTCATCTCCACTATGAAGCGACCCATAACAAAACTCACCTGGCGTGCAGAGTGTATGAGACAGGCACAAAACCCTCAGTCTTCGAGAAGAACATAATAACTCCAGTTCGAAAAAAAAGGTTGCTGACAAGTGTGAGAATTACCGAAGTATCAGTTTAAAATTCTTTATAGAAGAACAGAAAAAGTGGTAGAAGCCGACTTCGGGGAAGATCAGTTTGGATTTCGGAGAATTGTAGTAATAGGCGATGCAATACTGATTCTATGACTTATCTTAGAAGATAGGTTTAAGGAAAGACAGATATACGTTTATAGCATTTGTAGACTTAGAGAAAGCTTTTGCTGATGTTGGCAGGAATACTCTGAAATTCTGGAGCTAGATTATTTACAATTTGTATAAAAATCAGTCGGCAGTTATAAGAGTCGAGGAGCATGAAAGGAAATAAGTGGTTGAGGTGGGAATGAGATAGAGTAGCAAACTATCCCTTATGTTATTCAAACTGTACACTTAGCAAACAGAGGAAACGAAAGCAAAATTTGGAGTAGGAATTAAAGTTCTGAGAGAAGAAGTACTCGGATTCGGGAGAAGAACGGTTCAAACCCGCGTCCAGTCATCCAGATTTGGGTTCCACGTGAGTCCCCAAAATCGCAAATGCCGGAGTAGTTTCTTTGAAAGGACACGGCTCGATTTCCTTCCTCATCCTAGACAAAATCCGAGCTTTTGTTCCGTCTCTGATGACCTCGATGCTGACGGGACATTAAACCCAATTTTCCTTCCTTCCTTCTTTTCAGAGAGGAAATAAAAACATAGTAATTCTGTCAGAGACAACAAAGGACTTTCAGACCACTTGAATGGAATGGGCAGTGTCTAGAAAGGTGGATATAAGATTAACATCAAAACAACGATAATGGAATGTAGACGAATTATATCGAAAGGAAACGAAACAATTAAATAGTAGACATGTTTTGCTATTTGCATGGTGCGACAGCTGGCAGCTTTCCCTAAACGTAGATAAATGTAATATAATGCGCATACATAGGGGCAGAAATCCATTCCAGTACGATTATGCCATAGGTGGTAAATCATTGGAAGCGGTAACGACCGTAAAATACTTAGGAGTTACTATCCGGAGCGATCTGAAGTGGAATGATCACATAAAACAAATAGTGGGAAAAGCAGGCGCCAGGTTGAGATTCATAGGAAGAATTCTAAGAAAATGTGACGCATCGACGAAAGAAGTAGCTTACAAAACGCTTGTTCGTCCGATTCTTGAGTATTGCTCATCAGTATGGGACCCTTACCAGGTTGGATTAATAGAAGAGATAGACATGATCCAGCGAAAAGCAGCGCGATTCGTCATGGGGACAGTTAGTCAGCGCGAGAGCGTTACGGAGATGCTGAACAAGCTCCAGTGGCGGACACTTCAAGAAAGGCGTTACGCAATACGGAGAGGTTTATTATCGAAATTACGAGAGAGCACATTCCGGGAAGAGATGGGCAACATATTACTACCGCCCACATATATCTCGCGTAATGATCACAACGAAAAGATCCGAGAAATTAGAGCAAATACGGAGACTTACAAGCAGTCGTTCTTCCCACGCACAATTCGTGAATGGAACAGGGAAGGGGGGATCAGATAGTGGTACAATAAGTACCCTCCGCCACACACCGTAAGGTGGCTCGCGGAGTATAGATGTAGTAGATTTGGGCAGCAAAATAACTGATGATGGCCAAAACAGAGAGGATATAAAATGTAGAAGGCAATGGCAAGGAGAGCTTTTCTGAAGAAGAGGAAGTTGCTAACATCGAATATGGGTTTAAGTGTTAGAAGTCTTTTCTAAAGGTCCTTGTCTGGAGTGTAGCCTGTTGGTTGATTGGTTGATCTGGGGGAGGAGACCAAATAGTGAGGTCATCGTTCCCTTCGGATTAGGGAAGGAAGTCGGCCGTGCCCTTTCCCGGCATTTGGCTGGAGCGATTTAGGGAAATCACGGAAATCTTAGAATGGCCAGACGGGGGTTTGAACTGTCGTCCTCCCGAATGCGAGCCCAGTGTGGTAACCACTGTGCCATCTCGCTCGGTGTAGCCAAGTATGGAAATGAGAAATGGATAATAACGGTTTAGATAAGAAGAGGACAGAAGTTTTTGAAATGTGGTGCTACAAAAAAATGCTGATGATTGGAAGGGTAGATCACGTGACTAAAGAGCAGGTATCGAATAAAACCGGGGAGAACAGAAATTTGTGGCACAACCTGACTACAAGAAGGGATCGGTTGATAGGACACATTCTGAGATATCAAGGGTTACCCAATTTGGCACTGGAGGGAAGTGTGGGGGATAAAAATCGCAATTAGTAAATGATCCTTTAACGAAACGTACTGCTCTCCGTTGAATCTTCTCTATCTCTTCTATCAACTCTATCTGGTACGGATGCCACACTGCTGAGCAGTATTCAAGCAGTGGGCGAACAAGCGTACTGTAACCTACTTCCTTTGTATTCGGATTGCATTTCCTTAGGATTCTTCCAATGAATCTTAGTCTGGCATCTGCTTTACCGACGACCAACTTTATACGATCATTCCGTTTTAAATCACTCCTAATGCGTACTCCCAGATAATTTATGGAATTACCTGCTTCCAGTTGCTGACCTGCTATATTGTAGCTAAATGATAAGGGATCTTTCTTTCTATGTATTCTCAGCACATTACACTTGTCTACATTGAGATTCAATTGCCATTCCCTGCACCATGCGTCAATTCGCTGCAGATCCTCCTGCCTTTCAGTACAATTTTCCATTGTTACAACCTCTCGATATACCACAGCATCATCCGCAAAAAGCCTCAGTGAACTTCCGATGTCATCCACAAGGTCATTTATGTATATTGTGAATAGCAACGGTCCTACGACACTCCCCTGCGGCACACCTGAAATCACTCTTACTTCGGAAGACTTCTCTCCATTGAGAATGACATGCTGCGTTCTGTTATCTAGGAACTCTTCAATCCAATCACACAATTGGTCTGATAGTCCATACGCTGTTACTTTGTTCATTAAACGACTGTGGGGCACTGTATCGAACGCCTTGCGGAAGTCAAGAAACACGGCATCCACCTGGGAACCCGTGTCTATGGCCCTCTGAGTCTCGTGGACGAACAGGTCTTCGGACTGAACAACAACAACAACAACGACAACAGTGATGTCATGTGGAGAAGCGCGCGAGACTTGGCGGGCGCTCACCTGTGGACCGGTACGACGGGGAGTCGGCGGTGCTGGAGGAGCGGAAGGAGCTGCTGTAGTCGACTCGGGGGGCGGCGCCGTTGCGGTAGGGCCGGTGGGCGGCGCGCGCCGGCCGCGCCGGCGGCTCCGGCTCGGCGCTCAGGTCGCTGGCGACGTCGTCGCTGGCGTGCAGCGTGCGGTACAGCTCGGGCGCGCGCTCGCGCAGCTCCTGCAGGAAGACGCGCCGCTTGCTCTCGCGGGGGCTCAGCCCGCCGTTGCTCACCAGGTTGCTCGTGCTCCTGCAACACGGCGCAGCCCGCGCTCAGCTTCGCGCAGAGTACCGGTACACGGGCGAAAGGGAGCAGTCGACGACCGTGCAAACAAAAGTGTCTGCTCGACAGTACATCTCACGAGGAGGTGTCTAATGTCTACAGTAACCGCGACATCGACGGCTCCCTTCCACACACTGACGAAGCGATAGGGAAGCGCGCATGGGATAAGCTCTGCTTATGAGCTTTATTGGTCAAGAAAATTTACAGAAGGCTTTGATGTAACATTCCTTGGTTCACAGGTATTGGCTTGGGTTTGAAATTTTACGTTTAATCTATTCTTCCTACATGATTTAAATACCTATTATAATAAAAGAAATTATTCAGGTAGTGAAGGGAGACGAAAATTTAATAGTCATGGGTTACTGGAATTCGACAGTAGGAAAAGGAAGAGGAGGACACGTAGTAGGTGAATATGGATTGGGCCTAAGAAATGCAAGAGGAAGCCGTCCGGTAGAATTTTGCACAGAGCATAACTTAATCATAGCTAACACTTGGTTCAAGAATCATAAAAGAAGGTTGTATACATGGAAGAATCCTGGAGATACTAGAAGGTATCAGATAGATTATATAATGGTAAGACAGAGATTTATGAACCAGGTTTTAAATTGTAAGACATTTCCAGGGGCAGATGTGGACTCTGACCACAATCTATTGGTTATGAACTGTAGATTAAAACTGAAGAAACTGCAAAAAGGTGGGAATTTAAGGAGATGAGACCTACATAAACTGACTAAACCAGAGGTTGTACTGAGTTTCAGGGAGAGCATAAGGGAACAATCGGCAGGAATGGGGGAAAGAAATACAGTAGAAGAAGAATGGGTAGCTCTGGGGGATGAAATAGTGAAGGCAGCAGAGGATCAAGTAGGTAAAAAGACGATAGCTAGTAGAAATCCTTGGGTAACAGAAGAAATATTGAATTTAATTGATGAAAGGAGAAAATATAAAAATGCAATAAATGAAGCAGGCAAAAACGAATACAAACGTCTCAAAAATGAGCTCGACAGGAAGTGCAAAACTGCTAAGCAGGGATGCCTAGAGGACAAATGTGAGGATGTAGAGGCTTATCTCACTAGGGGTAAGATAGATACTGCCTACAGGAAAATTAAAAAGACCTTTGGAGAAAAGAGAGCCACTTGTATGAATATCAAGAGCTCAGATGGAAACCCAGTTCTAAGCAAAGAAGGGAAAGCAGAAAGGTGGAAGGAGTATATAGAGGGTCTATACTTGACGACAATATTATGGAAATGGAAGAGGATGTAGATGAAGATGAAGATGAAATGGGAGATACGATACTCAGTGAAGAGTTTGACAGAGCACTGAAAGACCTGAGTCGAAACAAGGCCCCGGGAGTAGACAAAATTCCATTAGAACCACTGACGGCCTTGGGAGAGCCAGTCCTGACAAAACTCTACCATCTGGTGAGCGAGATGTATGAGACAGGCGAAATACCCTCAGACTTCAAGAAGAATGTAATAATTCCAATTACAAAGAAAGCAGATGTTGAGAGATGTGAAAATTACCGAACTATCAGTTTAATAAATCACAGCTGCAAAATACTAACACGAATTCTTTACAGACGAATGGAGAAACTGGTAGAAGCCGACCTCGACGAAGATCAGTTTGGATTCGGTAGAAATGTTGGAACACGTGAGGCAATACTTATCTTAGAAAATAGATTAAGGAAAGGCAAACCTACGTTTCTAACATTTGTAGACTTAGAGAAAGATTTGACAATGTTGACTGGAATACTCTCTTTCAAATTCCAAAGGTGGCAGAGGTAAAATACAGGGAGCGAAAGGCTATTTACAATTTGTACAGAAACCAGATGGCATTTATAAGAGTCGAGGGGCACGAAAGGGAAGCAGTGATTGGGAAGGGAGTGAGACAGGGTTGTAGCCTCTCCCCCAATGTTATTCAATCTGTATATTGAGCAAGCAGTAAAGGAAACAAAAGAAAAATTCGGAGTAGGTATTAAAATCCATGGAGAAGAAATAAAAACTTTGAGGTTCGCCGATGACATTGTAATTCTGTCAGAGACAGCAAAGGACTTGGAAGAGCAGTTGAACGGAATGGATAGTGTCTTGAAGGGAGGATATAAGATGAACATCAACAAAAGCAAAACGAGGATAATGGAATGTAGTCGAATTAAGTCGGGTGATGCTGAGGGTATTAGATTAGGAAATGAGACACTTAAAGTAGTAAAGGAGTTTTGCTATTTCGGGAGCAAAATAACTGATGATGGTCGAAGTAGAGAGGATATAAAATGTAGACTGACAATGGCAAGGAAAGCGTTTCTGAAGAAGAGAAATTTGTTAACATCGAGTATAGATTGAAGTGTCAGGAAGTCGTTTCTGAAAGTATTTGTATGGAGTGTAGCCATGTATGGAAATGAAACATGGACTATAAATAGTTTGGACAGGAAGAGAATAGAAGCTTTCGAAATGTGGTGCTACAGAAGAATGCTGAAGATTAGATGGGTAGATCACATAACTAATGAGGAGGTATTGAATAGAATTGGGGAGAAGAGGAGTTTGTGGCACAACTTGACAAGAAGAAGGGACCGGTTGGTAGGACATGTTCTGAGGCATCAGGGGATCACAAATTTAGCATTGGAGGGCAGCATGGAGGGTAAAAATTGTAGAGGGGGACCAAAAGATGAATACACTAAGCAGATTCAGAAGGATGTAAGTTGCAGTAAGTACTGGAAGATGAAGCTTGCACAGGATAGAGTAGCATGGAGAGCTGCATCAAAACAGTCTCAGGACTGAAGACCACAACAACAACAACGTAATCAGTATGAGAGTCTTACAAAGTTGTGATAATAGTAATGATATTATGGAAATAACGTAGTTTCGTGACTGAAACAGAAACGAATCGTTTAGCTTTTACCGCCCAGAGAATGTCATTTCGCCCCTCAAAAGTAATTACCCCCAGGTTGGGAACCACTGTACTAGAGGAAACTGTAGATGAGGATAACTGTAGAGGAAGAAACTGAGATTGGAACCGCGCGACCGCTACGGTCGCAGGTTCGAATCCTGCCTCGGGCATGGATGTGTGTGGTTGGGTTCGGTTGTTTTGGGGAAGGAGAACAGACAGCGAGGTCATCGGTCTTATCGGATTAGGGAAGGACGGGGAAGGAAGTTGGCCGTGCCCTTCGAAAGGAACCATCCCGGCATTTGCCTGGAGCGATTTAGGGAAATCACGGAAAACCTAAATCAGGATGGCCGGACGCGGGATTGATCCGTCGTCCTCCCGAATGCGAGTCCAGTGTTTAACCACTGCGCGACCTCGCTCGGTGGATGTGTCCGCAGCTCGTGGTCGTGCGGTAGCGTTCTAGCTTCCCAAGGCCGGGTTCCCGGGTTCGATTCCCGGCGGGGTCAGGGATTTTCTCTGCCTCGTGATGACTGGGTGTTGTGTGATGTCCTTAGGTAAGTTAGGTTTAAGTAGTTCTAAGTTCTAGGGGACTGTTGACCACTGATGTTAAGTCCCATAGTGCTCAGAGCCATTTGCCTCGGTGGATGTGTGTGGTGTCCTTAGGTTAGTTAGGTTTAAGTAGTTCTAAGTTCTAGGGGACTGATGACCTCACATGTGAAGTCCCATAGTGCTCAGAGCCATTTGAACCATTTGAAGACACTGATTAGAAAACATCCAGCACATAATCGATGATGTAGGTGCAAGTGCTACTTTGAGATGAAACTCCAGGCGCACCAAACCAAACCAGTCAGAAGACTGGAGACTCATTTTGAGTAGCTGCGAGAGAGCGCTTGGCTCACCTGGAGAACTTGGCGTCTGTGAAGTTGGAGGCGCGGTGCAGGCGGTCGACGTCCGGCTCCGGGTCTGCGGCCCTGCTGAGGTCGCGCTGGCTGCGAGAGATGCTGGCCAGGATGCCGGGGCTCTTGAGCGGCGGCGGAGACTCGTCCAGCCGGTGCAGCTGCGGGTTGGACTTGTAGAGGCCGCCGTTGAGCGTGGCGCCCAGTGGCGCGGGGGCGGCGGGGGCGGCCGCGGGCGCGGAGGAGAGCGCGTGCACGTTGAAGCTCTGCGAGCGCGCCAGGCTGGAGCGGTAGGTGCGCGCCGGCTTGGCGGGGCCCGGCGGCGTCACGTGGTTGATGATGGACACGTTGATGGTGCTGCCGTTGGCGGCGGCGCTCTTCTGCTGCGCGTACAGCGAGCGCTTGATGCGGCCGCCGGCGCCCGAGCCGGAGCCCGAGCCGTGGTCGTCGTACAGCTTGCGCGGCAGCGTCTGCGCGCTGCGCGTGTAGTCCGCCGCGGCCGACGGCGGCGGCGTCGTCGACGACGCCGACGTCACCAGCCGGCTCGTCGACTTGCTGAAGCGGCCCAGCGAGCTGCCGTTCACGCCGTTGTGGCACCTGTGCGGGGCACACACACGATCCTCACTGGCAGAGCCAAACTGAATTCAGGCGCTGGCAAATTAAAGCTCTTGGACGAAGGACGACGCGATCACATTGAAGACTCCAACTATCCAATGTTTACAAATACGTACACTACTGGCCATTAAAATTGCTACACCAAGAAGAAATGCAGATGATAAACGGGTATCCCTTGGACAAATATATTATACTAGAACTGAAATGTGATTACATTTTCACGCAATTTGGGTGCATAGATCCTGAGAAATCGGTACCCAGAACAGCCATCTCTGGCCGTAATAACGGCCTTGATCCGCCTGGGCATTGAGTCGAACAGAGCTTGCATGGCGTGTACAGGTACAGCTGTCCATGCAGCTTCAACACGATACCACAGTTCATCAAGAGTAGTCACTGGCGTATTGTGACGAACCAGTTGCTCGGCCACCATTGACCAGACGTTTTCAATTGGTAAGAGATCTGGAGAATGTACTGACCAGGGCAGCAGTCGAACATTTTCTGTATCCAGAAAGGCTCGTACAGGATCTACAACATGCGTTCGTGCATTATCCTGCTGGAATGTAGGGTTTCGGAGGGATCGAATGAAGGGTAGGGCCACGGGTCGTAACACATCTGAAATGTAACGTCCACTGTTCAAAGTGCCGTCAATGCGAACAAGAGGTGACCGAGACTGTAACCAATGACACCCCATACCATCACGCCGGGTAATACGCCAGTACGGCGATGACGAATACCCACTTCCAATGTGCGTTTACCGCGATGTCGCCAAACACTGATGTGACCATCATGATGCTGTAAACAGAAACTGGATTCATCCGAAAAAATGACGTTTTGCCATTCGTGCACCCAGGTTCGTCGTTGACTACACCATCGCAGGCGCTCCTGCCTGTGATGCAGCGTCAAGGGTAACCGCAGCCATGGTCTCCGAGCTGATAGTCCATGCTGCTGCAAACGTCGTCGAACTGTTCGTGCAGATGGTTGTTGTCTTGCAAACGTCCCCATCTGTTGACTCAGGGATCGAGACGTGACTGCACGATCCGTTACAGCCACGCGGATAAGATACCTGTCATCTTGACCTCTGGTGATACGAGGCTGTTGGGATCTAGCACGGCGTTCGGTATTACCCTCCTGAACCCACCGATTCTATATTCTGCTAACAGTCATTGGAACTTCACCAACGCGAGCAGCAATGTCGCGATACGATAAACCGCAATCGCGATAGGCTACAATCCGACCTTTATCAAAGTCGGAAACGCGATGGTACGTATTTCTCCTCCTTACACGAGGCATCACAACAACGTTTCACCAGGCAACGCCGGTCAACTGCTGTTTGTGTATGAAAAATCGGTTGGAAACTTTCTCCATGTCAGCACGTTATAGGTGTCGCCACCGGCGCCAACCTTGTTTGAATGCTCTGAAAAGCTAATCATTTGCATATCACAGCATCTTCTTCCTGTCCGTTAAATTTCGCGTCTGTAGCACTTTATCTTCGTGGTGTAGCAATTTTAATGGCCGGTAGAGTAATTATCGGTTTCGATCATTATGGCCATCATCAGATTCGTCCGTCTCCTTACAGTTAGTAAACGAAGCAAGTGAAAGGTTTAGCCATGATTACCATCATTACGAAATATTAAAACTTGATAATACTGTGATGAACTCTCATGAGTTTTTGTAAGTTTAAGGAGACAGATGAGTCTGATTATGACAGTAATCATCGAAAGCGATATTTACGTTAAATAAAGACGTTTGCGATTTATTTATTTACACGTCAAGTAAACGCAATCAATAGTATAACATAAGAATCAGCTTAATTTTTCCAGGAACTCGCCAGAATAGAAGGAGTGACCCATGAGGAAACTCTTCAGTTTCGATTTGAAAGTGCGTGAATTACTGCTAAGATTTTTGAATTCTTGTGGTAGCTTATTGAAAATGGATGCAGCAGTATACTGCACACCTTTCTGCACAAGATTTCAGGAAGATCCAGATGTAGATTCAATTTCTGCCAAGTATTAACTGAGTGAAAGCTGCTTATTCTTGGGAATAAGCTGATATTGTTAACAAGAAACGACAGTATAATATATATACTGAGAGGCCAGTGTCAAAACGCCTAGACGAGTGATCAGGGGTCGACAAGAGGTTCTCGAGCTTCCACCACTTATTGCCCGAACAACCCGTTTCTGAGCCAAAAATATCCTTTTAGAATGAGAAGAGTTACCCCAAAACATAATACCATAAGACTGTTTTAGTTTCTACTAATTTCTAAATTCGAGCGTGATATCTATATGGGAAAATACTTTTTTTTTATTCACAATTATCTTGACCTCACTGGCTGGATTTATGAAAGTTTACCTGTTTCGTCTCCTACGAGTCCATTGACGGTACGGACAAGGATAGAAACGAAAATTTTGACCCACGAATACTATCGTAAGAAGAGCATTGCACTCGTAAAATTATCGATACCTTGAGGTATCAATACTTATCTTTGATAAAAAGATTAGAATAGATTCTTCCCGGTGATGAAACTTATCACAGCAGATCGCACTGCTAAGACATTACTTTCGAGAACAGTTTTCCAATAACGTAATTCTTAAACCAACAATTTTTTCGAGTCTCAGTCCAGCACACAGTTTTAATCTGCGAAGAATTTTCATATCTGACAGTGTACTGGCGAAACTATAGTCAGAAGTGAGTAATGCGACTAGCAGTGAGGAAATACAAGTCAAACAATCGAGCGTCAACTGTTTCCATTAGCTTCGGTTGAATGGTGCGTTGTGCTGTGGTGCGTCACTACGATGAGGTTTCTCTAATGATATCATCGAAACAACGGAAAATACGAAAATATCTTTTAAAACAAAAATGTTAAGTTTGGAGAGCTCTTTTCCCATGATCCCATTTGAAATTCCGGACTACGTTTTCTCCATTTTCGAACAGCTTCCAGGAAATGTAACGTTCAGCATTCTGTTCACTCTTGACGATTTGCCTAAAACGGATTTTACTCGAAACAGATCGGACGCACCGTTTCTGAGAAAGGGAGCCTATACTTCAGACCTGAAGAACCCTATATACACTATGTGATCAAAAGTATCCAGACACTTGGCTGGAAATGACTTACAATTCGTGGCCCCCTCCATTGGTAATGCTGGAGTTCAGTATGGTGTTGGTCAACTGTTAGCCTTGATGACAGCTTCAATTCTCGCAGGCATACGTTCAATCAGGTGCAGGAAGGTTTCTTGGGGAATGGCAGCCCATTCTTCACGGAGTGCTGTACTGAGGAGGGGTATCGGTGTCGGTCGGTGAGGCCTGGCACGACGCAGGTGTTCCAAAACATCCCAAAGGTATCCTACAGGATTCAGGTCAGGATCTGTGCAGGGCAATCAATTACAGGGATGTTATTGTCGCCACAGGCCGTGCATTATGAACAGGTGTCCGATCGTGTTGAAAGATGCAATCGCCGTCACCGAATTGCTCTTCGACAGTGGGAAGCAAGAAGGTGCTTAAAACATGAATGTAGTAGGCCTGTGCTGCGATAGTGCCACGCAAAACAACAAGGGGTACAACAAGGGAAAAACACGACCACACCATAACACCACCGCCTCCCAATTTTGCTGTTGGCTTTATACACGCTGGCAGGTGACATTCATCGGGCATTCGCCATACCCACACCCTGCCATCGTATCGCCACATTGTGTACGATGATTCGTCACTCCACAAAACGTTTTTCCACTATTCAATCGTCCAATGTTAACGCTCCTTACGCCAAACGAGTTTGGGATTTACTGGCGACGTAGTATTTGCAGTTTGGAATTCCTGTGTGATGATCTGGATAGTTGTCTGCCGGTTAGACATTACGACCCTCTTCAACTGTCGGCAGTCTGTCAGTCAACAGACGAGGTCGGCCAGTGCACTTTTGTGCTGTACGTGTCCCTTCACGTTACCACTCCACTATCACATCGGAAACGGTGGACCTAGGGATGTTTAGGAGTGTGGAAATCTCGCGTACAGACGTATGAAACAAGTGACACCCAATCACCTGACCACGATCGAAGTCTGTGAGTTCCGCAGGGCGCCCCATTCTGCTCTCTCACTTTGTTTAATGACTACTGAGGTCGCTAATATGGAGTACCTGGCAGTAGGTGGCAGCACAATGCACCTAGTATGAATAACGTATGTTTTTGAGGGTGTCCGGATACTTTTGATTACATAGTGTATTTTGAGTCGTAACGCCCCTGAGTTGTACTACCGCTGGTCTCCAGTGCAGCCCTAGAGCTCGAACAGAATACAGTAAAGCAGATGGTGGCAGGCCTCACACTGACGCAGAGGGGACTGTTGGCACATTATTTACGTACACTGGACGAGTAACTGTGTAGAGGCAGACGATGGCCTTTTTAGGAGTCCTTTTCTGCATGTAAGGAAAGTCCGACCCGCGGACAAGGACTGCTACTGGCGTTTCTCCCAAAAGACAGCAACGTGTTTACGAGCGCAGTGGGCCGCCACGCCCGTCCTTCACAAATTACTGCCAGTGATACGCGAGGAAAACGTATTAATGTTGCAGGCGACCTTGTGACTAATTATTAACAAGGCGACTGCCAATTTCCTTGCGTAAGGTTTAGACTGTACAGTGGACACACGAGAACTTCTCAGGTGAGAGACTGTAGCAGCTCGCGTGTGCAACACTTAGTGTGCGGACAACCACCATCAAGTCTCAGCGCTCAACTTCAGATTTGCAGGCGTGGGGTTCGATCCTCGATCAGTCCTGCTCTCATCTCTGGCAGTTTTTGTTAGTAGGTTCCCCCTATAACTGCCTAGATAACTCGGTTCATGGGTCAGAGGAAGGCACTTCAAAGGACAATGTCTAGTAAAGCATTGTGGCATTTAAACCATCTTTCTGGTTGACTACAGTTTTACTTATCCTTTAAGCAATTGCACGCCACAGAATTCGTTGCTGTTGGTTTTCATAAGCCGACACGTCTTTGTACTATCTCACAGAAGACACTGTTTTTTCGCTTTTGGATGTCGGAGTGTGTGATTGCGTCCCATCGATTAACAGTATCAAGCTATTGTGGTCAGTGACTCAAGTTTTATCGTCGTCACTTATCAGTCTCCTTCGCATCTGTCGAAATTTTGAATCGCCGCTGTAATTTTGAACCCACATGTCAAGAACAATATTGACGCAACTCAAGTGTAGTGAATTATGATATGTCATGCTTGTAACAGAGGAAACAGCTATGCCGTCGAATTAATAAAATAATAATGAAAATAATAATAATAATATTATTATTATTGGGAGGGACTGCAGTAGTGTTGGACACCATTGCAAGCACCCCCTACATCTACATCTATGCTCTGGAAATCGTGAGATGCATGGTAAGGGGTACGTCTCATTGTACCAGTTACTAGGACTTCTTCCTGTTCCATTCACGTATGGAGCGCGGGAAGAATGATTGTTTGAATGCCTCTGTGTGTGCAGTAATTATTATAATCTTATCTTCACGATCCCATTGTGAGCTATGCGTACAAGATAACCTTGTCAAAGGATAACGGCGTGTATTCTGACCTGGCGACTGTTACAAGCAAGGTTGTCTAACGTTCATGAAAGATGGGTGGGGTCGCCTCTTGCATAGTAAGATTATGTCAGTTAATGTGCCTCGACAGAGAACTGGGAACGAAAAGACGATTGAAGTGCGTGACCACGTACACTTGTATTTCTATGAATGCAGGACTTCATGCTTTATGATACAGCGTATTACCTTCTAAATCAACGCCATTTAACATTGTTATAAGAAACAGCTGAAGGAAAAGTTATAATTTTTAATCACGCACAACTGAATGTTATACATTCTCCATAAGTATGAACGAAAGAACGACTTCTGAATCATTCTGTCTGTCCGTAATATCTTTTAGACTCTTCTCCAACATCATTTCTCAAAGACATACTGTGTGCGCTATTACCCTGGTCTCTGAGCTGTATGGTGCAACATTCCATACAAAACCTTTTACGTACTGTTTGTAGCTGCTCAAATTAATAGTGTTCGATATTAGTACTTTCTTCTTCTTAATTAACACTACTTTAGTTTCATCAATTCTGCTTTAATATCCTGGTAGGGTCTACCATTCTCGATCATTCTGCTGCTATTGTTACCCCCACAGCGATTGTTGTCTGACAGAAATGGACGTGTGTACCAAGCCTGGGTGAGATGGGCCCAGTGGTGTAGGGGGAGCCGTGGAACAGACACACAAACACACACACACACACACACACACACACATTTTATATGATGTACGGGTTAATCATTTTGGAAAAGATCATGTTCATGCCTTCCATACCAGCTCTAAGGCTGTGTTCAGACTCGGAAAACATTCATACATTGCCTACAAATCTAAGCGTCTTTATGTGCTCCTCAATACCGGCAATACCTTTACCAATTACTTGAAATTTTATGTGGTACAATAACATGCAGATCGAGAAACATTCTATATGCACTATTCTTTCTGACGGTGTGACAATTTTATTTACATACTCCATGTAATATTTATTAAAATTACAGACGTAGTTTGTTCCATTAGAAATACCAATTTTAAAGAAGTGTATTGCTTTAGCGTCTTTCAAAGAACTGCAGTAAAGCGCGTACGAAATTCTTGCAATTTTCCGGCTCCTTTAAGAATATTAGGAGTGAAATATTGTATCACGAGCTAAACAGATTGGTGGGAAGATCAATCATATATTATCTCCTGAAAGCGCCACATGTAAACAGGGTAATTTCATACACCGAGCGTGTCTGTTGACATTATTGCTTCAGTGCGAACGTATAGAGAAATCGCGTGGGACGAAATCGCTCTTTGAACCGCCGGATGTAAACGACAAGCAATTTGTGTTTACCCACGCGCCTTATTTACATCGTGGACGAGTTGTCGAGTGAGCCCAAGTAAATCTGTGCCAACAATGGTGCATACATTATGCAGAGGTGTGGCTTTGGGCAGTCACTGCTGCGTAGCGAGACGAATTTCTACAGACCAAATGGCGTCTTTGGACGGGCGCATTACCTGCAACATCCTTGCAAATGGCCCTTTTACTTCGCTTTAAGTACGGCGTTAATAGCTAGGCAGGGAACTCGGAAAAAATTACTTTTACAAACTGACCTACGCGGCGTCTCAAAACATTATGGCAAACAGTGTTGTCTGACAGCGTACGAGAAGGGTAACTGACATAATGTGCGTTATGCATCATGCAGGAGCGCAGTTCGACGAATGAGTGGTGAGACATTGAACTCTGATTCCGGAGGACTTCAGGGCATTCCTTAAGGCACCAAACATGCGGTAATCAGAAATACTGTACTGAAAGAACAAAAGAGTGTCCTGTGTTGCATTGGTAGCTGCGGCCTTGCAGAATCACGAAGCAAAGACACACCTTGTAGGAGTACTGTCGTTCCGACATCACTTCGAACGTTTCGTGTCACGCCCCTACGCTGGTGAGTGCAGCTGGACATTGTCACCGAGTTCTTAGCTTTGTTGTTAGCTACGCGTCGGCAATCTGGGTGTGAGTGAGTCAGAGCGTACGCCACGAGAATGGACGGTAGCAGCTTTCAAGCACCGTTGCATTAGTAGAAAGTGCAAAGTACTATTTGTATGATTTTATCAGCGTAAAATGTGTAACATATTTTAGCAAAGTGCTTTCTAACAACATTAGAACAGAAAGTGACTGACTGTAGGAGCAATATATAAGTATTCAAGTGATACTGCCTTACCCACAATAGCATGGTTGGTTGATCTGGGGGGAGGGGACCAAAAAGAGACGTCGTCGGTCCCATCGGGTTAGGGAAGGATGGGGAGGGAAGACGGCCGTGTCCTTGCGAAGGAACCATCCCCGTATTTGCCTGGAGCGCTTTCGGAAAATCATGGGAAACCTAAATCAGTATGGCCGGACGCGGGGTTGAACCGTCGTCCTCCCGAATGCGAGTCCAGTGAGCTATCCGCTGCGCCACGTCGCTCGGTCACAATAGCGTGAACTGGAATATTTTCTTTGTATGATGTGACAGAAGAAACAAAAAAAAACCTGTAAATATACGGTGGCCAAAAGGCGAAACCTATCAATAAAACGTATGCTATCTTTGTAACCTAGACTGTTTGTTCCTAGTGAAAATACACTACTGGCCATTGAAATTGCTACACCACGAAGATGACGTGTTGCAGACGCGAAATTTAACCGACAGGAAGAAGATGCTGTGATAGGCAAATGATTAGCTTTTCAGAGCATTCAAACAAGGTTGGCGCCGGTGGCGACACCTACAACGTGCTGACATGAGGAAAGTTTCCAACCGATTTCTCATACGCAAACAGCAGTTGACCGGCGTTGCCTGGTGAAATGTTGTTGTGATGCCTCGTGTAAGGAGGAGAAATGCGTACCATCAGGTTTCGGACTTTGATAAAGGTCGGACTGTAGCCTATCGCGATTGCGGTTTATCGTATCGCGACAATGCCGCTCGCGTTGGTCGCGATCCAATGACTGTTAGCAGAATATGGAATCGGTGGGTTCAGGAGGGTAATACCGAACGCCGTACTGGATCCTAACGGCCTCGTATCACTAGCAGTCGAGATGACAGGCATCTTATCCACGTGGCTGTAACGGATCGATCCCTGAGTCAACAGATGGGGACGTTTCCAAGACAACAACCATCTGCACGAACAGTTCGACGACATTTGCAGCAGCATGGACTATCAGCTCGGAGACCGTGCATGGCTGCGGTTACCCTTGACGCTGCATCACAGACAGGAACGCCCGCGATTGTGTACTCAACGACGAACCTGGGTGCGCGAATGGCAAAACGTCATTTTTTCGGATGAATTCAGGTTCTGTTTACAGCATCATGATGGTCACATCAGTGTTTGGCGACATCGCGGTGAACGCACATTGGAAGCGTGTATTCGTCATCGCCATACTGGCGTACCACCCGGCGTGATGATATGGGGTGTCACTGGTTACACGTCTCGGTCACCTCTTGTTCGCATTGACGGCACTTTGAACAGTGGACGTTACATTTCAGATGTGTTACGACCCGTGGCTCTACCCTTCATTCGATCCCTGTGAAACCCTACATTCCAGCAGGATAATGCACGACCGCATGATGCAGGTCCTGTACGGGCCTTTCTGGATACAGAAAATGTTCGACTGCTGCCCTGGCCAGCACATTCTCCAGATGTCTCACCAACTGAAAACGTCTGGTCAATGGTGGCCGAGCAACTGGCTTGTGACAATACGCCAGTCACCACTCTCGATGAACTGTGGTATCGTGTTGAAGCTGCATGGACAGCTGTACCTGTACATGCCATGCAAGCTCTGTTTGACTCCATGCCTAGGCGTATCAAGGCTGTTATTACGGCCAGAGGTGGTTGTTCTGGGTACTGATTTCTCAGGATCTATGCAGCCAAATTGCGTGAAAATGTAATCACATGTCAGTTCTAGAATAATATATTTGTCCGATGAATACCCGGTTATCACCTGCATTTCTTCTTGGTGTAGCAATTTTAATGGCCAGTAGTGTATTTTTCGAAACATCACTCTGGGAGCCTTACCAGGTAGAACTAAGAGAAAAGGTAAAGAAAATCCAACGAAGAGCAGTGCGTTTCGACACGGGGTTGTTCAGTTTGCGTGTGAGCCTTACGGAGATGCTCAACAATGTCCAGTGGCAGACGCTACAAGAGAGGCGTCGTACATCACGGAATAGTTTACTATTCAAATTCCGAGAGTGTGTTCCGGGAAGAAAGAACAACACGTTACTTCCTACTAAATACGTCTGGCGAAGGGTCTACAGCGAGAAAGTTCAAGAAATTAGAGCTAACCAGAGGTTTATCGACAATCATTATGCCCACGCGCCGCGAATGGATGAAGGAAGGGAGGAACTGATAGTGATAATCCAAGTACCCTTCGCCAAACATCGTCAGGTGACTTGCAAACTATTGATGTAGGTGTTTGTAAAATAACTAATTTTGTGGTGTTACGTTCGGGAGATATGTTGAATGTTCTGACCCGATGTCTGCAACCTTTGCCATTTCCGAACTAAACTTCGTAGGTCAGATCGCGTTGGTCATATTCAGTGTCTGGGTCTATACTTCAGGGCATAAACAGGGTCCATAATCTCGCATAAACACTTAGGTATTGTTCGGAATGAAGCTTACAGAATTTGATTCTAAAGTAGTGTAACGCCGGAAATGCACATCCTCCTATTTCCATCTATTGAACTGCAAATTTTTTTCCTTATTTTGTTAGCTGAAGATATAAAATTTCTGTGTCTTTGTATATTGTAATTGTGTTACTGTTTGTATATATATATATATATATATATATATATATATATATATATATATATATATATATATATATATATTTATGCATTTATGTTGGTTTGTTTTGTGAATATTATTTGTATTTATACGCTGGGTCTGTCCTAGGGAAAACTGTGCTATC
Source organism: Schistocerca cancellata (assembly GCF_023864275.1). NCBI lineage: Eukaryota > Metazoa > Arthropoda > Insecta > Orthoptera > Acrididae > Schistocerca > Schistocerca cancellata. The sequence continues at coordinate 1,208,652,270 of NC_064626.1, forward strand.
GAACGAATACATCGATAGGTCGTGTGGAGAACCAAAGTGTTTAGGATCCTTGGTAGTGTTAACTCTGCCGCGTGGAGCGCGGCCTGAGCAGAGGGAGTCTGGCTGGAGTAGTGCGGTTGAGCAGGTGTGTTGTGTGACGCTCCCGCGAGTTGCCGCGCTTTCGGGTTTTGGCAGAATGTAATTGCGCTCGACTTGCGATGATAGTTTCTGACATGGTGTCGCGGACGGGAAGCATTAGCCGGCGGACATCAAGAGCCCGTTTCGTCTGGTGACCGTGTCGAGAAGAAGGCGCGCCAACATCCAGCTTCTGCAACAGCGACGGCCGACAATGAGTGACTGTCGCCACCTCCTCGATCGACGGCTTCAAACCTTCAATCAACCAACAAGGAAGACTGGGAGCACGTAAAGTTTTAGAACTGTATGGCAGACCTCAGCTTTTCAAACTGTACCATTTTCGTAACTATAATTACAGCAACTTAGCATGAACATTTGTTGCTCATTGTCCCAATTGCATTACCAAGCAGGGTCCCTTCCTTTTCCGGAATGAACCCGAGTGTCGTTGAAATTCAAACGCCAGCATTAAAATAATAATATAGCATTTTACTGCTTTAATTTCAAAGTTCAGTTAAAGTATTCATATCTGGCTACAATATTTAGATTACACAAGCACGAATTAAGAGTGCGAGTTTTGTTACCGTATTTTAGCTTACCTGTGACTGCAGCTCAGCTTGGTACGTACTAAATTTTACTATTGTTAATTGTTCAGAATCATTTAATTCAAGTTCAAAGTTAAATCTCTTCTTTCTAAATTGCGTAGATTCAAGTAGCTTTTGAAATGATTGTTGAGGTAGTCCAAGAGTAACCGTATTTTACTGAATTTCGATGTGCTTCAGAAAGAAAGCTCACTATTAACTTCAGTCACTAAATTAACTTTCGATTTTCCTGTTTTATTAATTCTTTCGCTAAATTAAGTCAGAGTGTAGCGAAATTTACTACTTCTGACAAACTTTCAGTTTTCACACTTCACGTGTCAACCTTCAGTTGCCACGCTTCTAGTGCTCATTATATGTGTAATAACCTCTCTTTTTCAGTTACTGTAGTAATTGTCCATAGGACTGGCGACCGTAATTTCCCCCAAATCTCAAATATCTAATTACCGCTAGTTAATTGTTAACGTAACGGTCGCACATTTACTTTCTTTATTAACTTTACCCCTTTCCAAAATTAAATTCCACCAGTTTCATTAACATTTTTCCTTTCATTTAGATGTTACCCTTTCCTCCCTCTTTACCGACAGATTAACTTCGGTGACGATTGCTTTTCCCAAATTTCCATTAGGTACACGCGGTTTAATTTTTCACTGTCATTAAGGTCGATAAGTGAGGGGGAGGTTACAGTAGCACTAGTATTATGACCGGATGAATGCCAAGATTTGTACGTGCTGCCAACCAGCCCGTTTCGAAAGCGTTCGTATTTTACGATTCACAGATGGAGACAGGCGGCATTCCTCGGCGGCTCAGTGTGAGCCAGAGGCGCGGGCGCGTGGGCGTCCGGTTTGCGGACCGGTGGTGGAGAATTCGCGGGCGCAGAACCGGTTGCGGATGTGTGTCCTGTCTGCGCCTGTGTCTCCGTGGTGTCTCCCGGCGGCTGCGGGGCGCGTAGGCTCCTCCAGTTCTCCCACGGGACGTTCCACATCCCGGCAGGCGAGCCCGTGACCCGCTGCCCGCTGTCGGAAAGCGGGGCAGGGGCCTAAGCTGACTGAGACACTGTCGTTTCGGGTTCCCGGCTGGTCTAGGCGAGGCCACTAATCGCTCGTTGCTGCAAAAGGCCTCGTAGGCTAAGACCAGTTGGCCAGCAGAGCTGCCGCACTTCCGTTCAGCTCTGGTGATATCTGGGACGGCGAGGCGATTAGGTGTCCGGTGTTGGGCGACGTGGTAGCAGCTGACGAATTACGAGCTTTCGAATCGCGAACCGGCTTCCGCTCGGTAAGACACTTCCACCCGTACATCTGACTCAAGACGTGACACCAGAAAATGTAGCAAGCAACAAAATATTATTTGGGCTTATATATCATAGTAGGAAGAATAAATCATTATATTTGTAGGTCATTTCTGGGTATACGGTGTGAGACATTAAGTATACAGGGCTGCTACCCGTGTATGGGCATCTAGTCTGGGCAAAGATTAGATTAGATTAGATTAATACTTGTTCCATAGATCATGAATACGACACTTCGTAATGATGTGGAACGTGTCAGGCTAATAAAAGATGTCTGTACAAGATATTACATTACACAAAATATCGCATGACACTAATGTTTAAGTTGTTTTTTTCCCTTAATTTATTTCTAAAAATTCAGCCAACGAGTAGAAGGAGTTGTCATCTAGAAATTGTTTTAATTTATTTTTAAATGTTAGTTGGCTATTTGTCAGGCTTTTGATGCTGTTTGGTAGGTGACCAAAGACTTTTGTGGTAGCATAATTTACCCCTTTCTGTGCCAAAGTCAGATTTAAGCCTGCATAGTGAAGATCATCCTTTCTCCTGGTGTTATAGCTATGCACACTGCTATTACTGTTGAACTGGGTTATATTATTAACAACAAATTTCATAAGTGAATATATATACTGTGAGGTTACTGTGAGGATCCCTAGATCCTTAAATAGATGTCTGCAGGATGACCGTGGGTGGGCTCATGCAATTATTCTGATTACACGTTTTTGAGCAATGAATACTCTTCTACTCAACGATGAATTACCCCAGAATATGATGCGATACGAAAGCAGTGAATGAAAGTAGGCACAGTAAGCTAATTTACTGAGATTCTTATCACCAAAATTTGCAATAACCCTAATAGCATACGTAGCTGAACTCAGACGTTTCAGCAGACCATCAATGTGTTGCTTCCAGTTTAACCTATCATCAATGGACACACCTAAAAATCTTGAAAATTCTACCTTAGCTACCAGACTTCTGTTCAAAGTATATATTTATTACTGGAGTTGTGCCATTTACTGTACTGAACTGTATATACTGTGTTTTATCAAAATTTAAATAGAGTCCGTTTGCTGAGAACCACTTAATAATTTTGTGAAAAACATCATTTACAATTACATCACTTAGTTCTTGGTTTTTGGATGTTATTACTATACTTATATCATCAGCAAAAAGAACTAACTTTGCATCTTCATCAGTGTGGAATGGTAAGTCATTAATGTATATCAAGAACAGTAAAGGACCTAAGACCGAACCCTGTGGGACCCCGTACTTGATAGGCCCCCAGTTTGAGGAATCAGCTGTTGTTTTAACATTACATGAACCACTTATTTCAACTTTGTGCATTCTTCCAGAAAGATGACAGACACAGCTACGTGATTCTATACAGCTTCAGCCCTGTGCCTGGGGCAATTGCAGTGCCTGACTTGTGGTGGCGAGCCAGGCTCTCAGCAACACACGACCAGTGTTTTTAGTGGGTCTAAATGTTTGTGCAGCTTTTTTCAGGCAGCACATCGTTATAGGTAACAGCATCACCCAGGAAAAGTCCGAGTTTCCTACTATTATTATTATTATTATTATTATTTGTCTGCAGGATCATGACATATGGGGTAATGACAAAGTTTCCGTATGATGGTGTTGCTGTAGCGTATATGCAACGTAGCGCGACTCCGATATGGGTATATAAGCACCGACATGTACGCAAGGGATTAGTTTGGTATTCGTGTCTTTCCGACGCGCGTGCGGTAAATACGGAAACGTGAACTTATTAGTGCATACGCGTGAATAGTGAGTTTCGGCATTAGCATCTATTTATAAATAAATGTTTAACCATGGGTAACGCCACGGTCCAAGCTAGTAACATATGTAATTATACTAACCCCCTAAGACGTCCCCCCCCCCCCCCCCCCCACTGGTAAAAGCATAAATCGCACACTGGGAATGGTAGAGAGATAGTATGATTGTGGTTCGATGAACCCTCTGCCAAGCACTTCAATGTGAATTGCAGAGTAATCATGTAGATGTAGATGTAGATGTGGTATCCGGTTCGAAGTCCGTCGCTCTGGACCTCTACCGCGGAGACGTGTTGGCTGCACAGGTAGCGAGCAGTGGCAGCGGCCCTGCAGCAGGTAGTCAGTCGCCTGTCGTCAGAGCGCACGGCGAGAGGCGCCCCACTCTAGCTGGGGCTCCCACTGGGACAGCCGCCGCGTCGTGACCTGTCCGCTGTCCCTGCGCTCCGCGCTCACACTCCGCCACACATACAAACGTCTTCTGCCTGCGTCTGTCACAGCTCATACTGATAACTAAGGGGATCGTAACCTGTAAAATTATCTACTGCTCAGTTGTTAACAGTTGCTTCTTTTTACTGAAAAATGATGTTTCGGTCCCGCAAAATCGTGGCGGAGGGTACAAGAGGTGGTTAAAAATACGGAAACACCGACAATACAACACATTTGCATGCCTAATACGGTGTGGGGGAAACCCGGTGGCATTCGAAACAGCTTCCAGTCGTCTCGGAATAGACAAATATAGCAGATCCTATAGGGCTGAACTAATAAGTGCTATCGACAGGGGATCTCAAATTGATTCCATATTTTTAGATTTCCAGAAGGCTTTAGACGCCGTTCCTCACAAGCAGCTTCTAACCAAACTGCGTGTCTACCGAGTATCGCCTCAGTTGTGCGACTGGATTCGTGATTTCCTATCAGAAAGGTCACAGTTCGTAGTAATAGACGGAAAGCCATAGAGTAAAACAGAAGTAATTTCCGCCGTTCCCCAAGGAAGTGTTATAGGCCCCCTATTGTTCCCGACCTATATTAACGACATAGGAGACAATCTGAGTAGCCGTCTTAGATTGTTTGCAGATGGTGCTGTCATTTATCGTCTTGTAAAGTCTACAGATGATCAAAACAACTTGCAAAATGATTTAGATAAGATATCTGTATGGTACGAAAAGTGGCAATTGGAATAAAGAAAAGTGTGAAGTTATTCACATGAGTACTAAAAGAAATCAGCTAAATTTCGATAACGGGATGCGTCACACAAATCTGAAAGCTGTGAATTCAGCTAAATACTTAGGGATTACAATTACAAATAACCTAAATTGGAACGATCACATAGATAATATTGTGGGTAGAGCAAACCGAAGACTGCCATTCATTGGGCGAACACTTAGAAGGTGCAACACGTCTACTAAAGAGACTGCTTACACCACGCTTGTCCACCCTGTTCTGGAGTATTGCTGTTCAAATCAGATGGCTCTGAGCACTATGCGACTTAACTTCTGAGGTCATCAGTCGCCTAGAACTTAGAACTAATTAAACCTAACTAACCTAAGAACATCACACACATCCATGCCCGAGGCAGGATTCGAACCTGCGACCGTAGCGGTCGCTCGGTTCCAGACTGTAGCACCTAGAATCTCACGGCCTCTCCGGCAGGCAGTATTGCTGTGCGGTGTGGGATCCGCATCAGGTGGGACTGACGGATGACATCGAAAAAGTACAAAGAAGGGCAGCTCGTTCTGTATTATCGCGAAATAGGGGAGATAGTGTCACAGACATGATACGTGAATTGGAGTGGCAATCATTAAAACAAAGGCGATTTTCGTTGCGACGGGATCTTCTCATGAAATTTCAATCACCAGTTTTCTCCTCCTATTGCGTAAACATTCTGTTGGCACCCTCCTACATAGGGAGAAATGATCATCGCGATAAAATAAGAGAAATCAGGGCTCCCACAGAAAAAATTAAGTGCTCGTTTTTCCCACGTGCCGTTCGAGAGTGGAACGGTAAAGAGACAGCTTGAAGGTGGCTCATTGAACCCTCTCCCAGGCACTTTATTGTGAATAGCATGGTAATCACGTACATGTAGACGTAGATGCTTTCAAAGGAACCCTTACAGATTCTTCCTGCAAAGTAGACAAGTTTAGGTAACAACGACTGAAATTAATCACGCATCCTTCTCTCCACAGAGGATCATAAAGGCTCAATGATATTGACATCTGGTGACTGGTGGCCCGGGGATATGCGACAGTTAACGAGAAACCAGTTCTGAACGATGCGAGCTGTGTCATCTTGGAGTATAGCAGCACCATTGGGGAACAAACATTGTAGCATGTGATGGTCCTGAGGAGGAGAGGCGGAGGTGATTAGTGTTTAACGTTCCGTCGATATGGAGGTCATTAGAGACTGAGCACAAGCTCGGATTAGGGAAGGATGGTGAAGGAAGACGGCCGTGCCTTTTCGAAGGAACCGTCCCGGCATTTGCCTGAGGCGATTTAGGGAAATCACGGAAAACTTAAATCAGGATGGCCGGACGCGGGTTTGAACCGTCGTCCTCCCGAATGCGAGTCCAGTGTGCTAACCACTGCGCCACCTCGCTCGGTGATGGACCTGTTCAGCCAAAATGGTCACATAGTTCCTGGCAGTAATACGAACTTGCAGAGCACCCATGGGACCCTTGGAATACCACGATATAGCTGCCCAAATCGTCACTGAACCCCAGCCATGTGTCACTCTTGGGACTTAACTCGGCCGGAAGTTGGAAACAGCAGGAAACGAGACTCATCCTACCAAACGACCATCTTCCATTGCTCCATAATGGCTTCCGCATCACGTTTTCCTGTTAGGGACATTTGAGCCACTGATTAGTGGTTTTGGAATTCGCACTACAATTCCTTCCATACGGAGCTCCTTCCGTATTATTTTGGTGCTGACACGGTTCGCGAGTGGAACATTCAGTTCTACAGTGACTTTTGCACCTTTGAACCCCTAATTTTTCGTTACAATGCTCTTCAATGACCGTCTGTCTCGATCACTCAAGACACGCTTTCGTCCGCGTTGTGACTTAGCGGATGACGTATTTGCACTTTCCCTGCATGCAGTGTATATTTTTGATACGGTGCCTTTTGAAACACCGATGCCTTCGGCTGCCTCGGTTCCAGAAGCAGCCTCCAAACGACCACCAACAATTTGCATACGTTTGAACTCACTTAGCTGCGTGGTAATGCAATAACAGCTACACGGAACAGTGTTCTGCCCTCCACTGACATTTGTAGCGTACTAAGGACGCTGCTCGTACGGAAAGATATAGGTGTTCGTCCTTTCCGCGTGCTGTACGAGATTGGAATAATAGAGAAATGTGAAGGTGGTTCGATAAACACTCTGCCAGGTACTTAAATGTGATTTTCAGAGTATCCAGTAGACGTAGATATTTATTCACATGTCAGTTTCGTCGTAATCCTTCTGCATTTTCTTACGACAGCCCAACGACGATACTTTCTTTCAGCGGGAAATCTATCGAGTCTTCAACAGTGTTCATCGGGATTTTCTCTGACCATCTTCGAGAATCGTAAATCATGTTAACAGTCTGTTTAACGAGTGTCCATGTCCGGAAGCAAAACCCGTCTAGTTGTTACGCCGGATGCAGCAGACAAATCCATCTGGAGAAGATTGCAGTGCAAACGAATGACAACAGAACGAGACTTTTAACAGCTTTCTCGTTTTATTTTAGTGCAAACGGACAGAAATAAGTATGTAGTGATCTACAGAAGTAATAGCTAGAGGTTGTCCAAATACCATCTTTGGAAATACAAATACTAGCTGCGCGTGCACTATGGTGCCTTATGCGCAACAGCTCGCAACTTCCTCTGCACGCTCTTGGTACCCACGTTGGAGAAGAGGGAACGGCCTTCTACGTCGTTGCGATGTGTGACGCACACGATTTTATATAACACTTGGAACCATAGCCAAATAACTTTTTTTTTATTTTACTGTGTTTTATTTAACTCAATGAAAGCTACCAACAATGTCAACAACCAGATATTAGAGAACTGTCGTTTGCAACGCATATCAATGTGGCTGAATGTAAATAATTATTCCTGATCAAATATTGCAACAGCTACATCACATTCGAAAAATCGATAATATTAATCCTTAATCAGGATCTCCAGGTTAGCGTCCAAACCCTCCTCCCGAATACAGCGTCTTAATTATTGTGCCTTCTCCCTTGGTGCATGATTCGCGACAGCAGAGACAGAGACATTAATGTTTTACTGTACCGTTCTTCTCCGCAGTTTAAAAGATCAGGTTCTGAACAATACTCACAGTACACAAGATTACTACCTGATCTCCCAACGACTGTTCTCAGTCTCTTACGTGAACTGCACGTGGAACCAGACATATTTCCTCTTGCCGGCGGCCATTCTTGCGGTTGCATCCATGACGTAAGATAGTTGCCGCAGGCCACAGATTTTCTGTCGCGCTCTATGATAGAGCGTTCAGAACTAAGTGAAGGGTAGTTAGAAACTAACGTCATTAGATATGTAGCATAAACTCAGACGGACAGGAATGCAGAAAGGAATTACTCTTCGTAGTAACCACCCTTGTGTTCGCCTGAAAAGGTCTTGGGGCAATCATGGTGACCCGAGAGGAATTAGAAGTCCAACCCTCTCGAACACGAATCAAGTGCCTTCAGAACTTCAGAACTGAATATGAGTAAGATTTTTCGTCATTCCAATGCTGACCTGGATATTACGTTCGTGAATGCGAACTTTGTTTGCTATATACTTTTTTCCTACTATATCTACAACTACTCTTCAATACGCGGTGTTTGAAAAAAACCTCCCTATTTTTAAGTATAAATTTAATGGGGAAATTAATGAAAAATTGTATCACTGAGTACATTTCATGAAAGAGAATTCCTTCAAGTTTTGTTTAGTGTTAGTAGACGTCGACGTGGGATCCATTTGATGCCGTACACACGTCGAGACGATATTCCACTTCTCGTCACGTATTCACAACTATTCAGGTGTAACTGTCCCAACCGCTGCGACGATTCTTTCCCGTAAATGATTGATGTGTCTGATCTTTTCACTGTACACAACATTTTTTATGTGGCCTAAAAAGAAAAAGTCCTGTGGGGTTAAGTCTGGGCTTCGTGGTGGCCAAGGTATTGGGCCAGACCTGCCTATCCACCTTCCTGGAAAGCGCGTATCAAGAGCCGCATGCACATGGTTACTGCAATGAGGTGGGGCGCCATCTTGTTGGAAACACCAAGCCTCAATATCGTCTATTTGGGGAAAGACGTACTCTGTCAACATGTAACAGTAAATGTCTCCATTTATTGTTTTTTTTTTTCTACAAAAATGAAAGGACCAGTCACACGATCTTCCACCAAACCGCACCAGACATTAACTTTGGGAGAGTCACGTTGATGCTGAATAACTTCACGAGGATTCTCTGACGCCCAAATTCTGCAGTTATGATGACGATTAACTGTTCCATTGACATACGGAGTACGCGTTGTTGCTGAGTGGCTCTGCACTGCACTGCACTGCACGCACGTCGGGACTGAGCTGAGGGAACAGAGGAAAAAAAAACAGCACTGGTGTCGTCTCAAAGTCAAGCAGACCTGCGAACTGCAGGGGAGCCAAACTTGGAGAGCTGATGAATCAAACACCACAAACTAGAATAGTGTATGTCACTTTGTACAGATTCTAAGACACATTAAAACTACGGAGTTCTTTTTCAAACACCTTGTATTTGTATGAGGATCAAAATTTTGGAAACTCTAGGACGAACATAAATAAAGTTAAATAGGACAGTTTCAGGCAAATTGATCTGCTGTAACGTGACGAAAATAGAATCATACAATCTTCGGCTTAGTTCTCGAGGAATCTTTTATCATTCGTCAGGAAGTGCAGCATTTAGTTTCGTGAGAGTCGGAACTGAGTATGGCGAATACAAAAACTTAACATTTATTAAGGCATTACTGAGAAAAATGTGTATGTTGTGTCGTTCTTGAAAGTAAAACATTTTTAAAGTGTTCAAATTTTTGTTCGAAACATTTGTTTTTAAATTCGAAGTGGACTTGTTGAATGTTTGTATATGTGCGTAGATTTTGATTTCTTCCAGCTGGCCATGTTTTACCTTGGTTGGCAAACCATAGTTTTTCCACATTCCTTTGAGTATCGATGATGATTTGTTATCTTTCAGTTAAGATCGTTGTAACAAATAAGAACCAATATTACTCCTCCATTAAATCACACGTACACAAAACAGAACCTGTAAGCCGAAATAAAATAAAATAAATGACCCATATTTTAGGTGCTATCGCCCATACAAAAATCCATTAAAAGTATTCGAAGTCGTGAATACGGAGAACCAACAGCTGTATAATGGAATGACGACAATGAAAATTTGTGCCGGAGTAGGACTCAAACCCAGATTTCCCGCTTTACGCAAGCGGTCCCTTAAGCGCTTTGTCAATCCGTGTACGAATCACTGCCTGACAAAAACTTCCATATGTCGTCGTTCCTACGTCACAACCTGCGCTCGTACACACATGTAATTCCCGTACAGGTGGAGGACATTTTAACTGAAAGTCGCTAGCCGGTCACTGTGGCCGAGCGGTTCTAGGCGCTTCAATCCGGAACCGTGCTGCTGCAACGGTCGCAGGTTCAAATCCTGCATCGGTCGTGGATGTGTGTTAGGTTTAAGTAGTTCTAAGTCCAGGGGACTGATGACCTCAGATGTTAAGTCCCATTTTTTTGAAAGTCGCTACCTGATGTCGGCGGAAAAATACGATATTCCAGTGCCTGTGTTATTAAGAATAATGATACAGTGTTCCTTCGGACGTGCAAAAAACCTACTTGTCAACAGCGCCATAAAAATGTTAAACATCTATACTGCCGATAGCCCCCTTAAATGGAAATTGTAATATTGACATATACACTCTTCACTTTGTATGCTCAATCAATGTCTTGCGTCTCAAGAGTTACTAGTACACATTTTATCAAAACTGAACCAAAAGATTTCTCAAAGTCTCTGAATTCCAGACAAAATGGTAATTAATATTCCTTGTTCAGTTCGTTCACGACTTGCAAATATTGCACTGTGCTACGTGAACTTCCGAAGTCAGCCTATTTCTTTGCCAAGGCAAAGGAGCGACGTCTTGGAGGAAACAGGAGGTTTAACTTCCCTTCGACGACGGCGAAAGAGTAAAAGCTCTGATTTTGGAAGAATGAGTAAGGAACCAGCCAAGAATTCCTCTGAAGAAAAATCACCGAAAACTTGTATCTGGGTTGCCGTCTTCACACAGAAGAGTCTAGTGTGTGGTCACAGGGTCACCTCGCCCGCTTCGACGTTTCATCGGCACAGGTAATCCTGTGGTACGTTCCGTTCACACATTCAGAGGACAATCTAACATTTCTTAAGTTTTTCTTCGTATCTCCGTCTGAATGTACAAGGGTTAATCGGAAAGTAAGGAACGATCGGTCGCGAAATGGAAACCACAGTGAAAATCCGATGGAGTTTGCACAGATGTGTTGGGCAGTGTCTCTATTACGCCCGTCGATCGCATTACGTCGTTCTTTTTAGTTCTGAGCACACAGTGAGCACATAAAGATACCTAGGACGAAGTACGAGGGCCTGGTGAGAAATTCCGCCTGAAGCTATGCAGCCAACATTACATAACTGTCGTGCGTTTTCTTCTTCAAGAAAATTCTCAGCCGCATTCTGCAGGGGCAATGAATATGCGCATGCATCGTTTTCGATTGGAAATGTTTGATTACCCACAATACAGCCCGTAATTTTCTCCCTCTGAGTTTCATGTCTGCTCACACGAACCGCTGGCTATGAAGACAACATTTTGGCACAGACAACGAGCTGTAGGCCAGCGTAGAGAATTGGCGGAAAGCACCGGCGGCCGCCTCCTATAACGAGGGTATTGGAAAGATGATAAAATGCTACGACAGACGTCTAAGTCCGATCGGCGACTATGGAGATAAGTAGCTGGAAGTTGTACCTAACTGTTGCAAATAAAACAGTTTTGATTTTGATTACGTAGGCTTTCCCGGCGTAATAAGTCTTGAAAGCCTCTTCGGGTTTGCTGCCGGATCCTAAAATCAACTTGACTCGATATTTCGGCGATCCAACTGGTCGCCATCTTCAGGAAAATGCTGCTTCTGCTGATGAGTCCCGCTGAGAACTGACACCAGGTTGCTGCTGCTGCTGCTCTCATCTAATACATTCCCCTCTTTGGGGAAGTGTGAGGGGGAGTTTGTAGCCTTTTGGCTTTTACTCCCCTGTGTACGTGTGTGTGTGTTTTTTCTATATATTTTTGGTGTCTGTGATATGTGATGAATTGTTGTGAATGTGTCTGGTACTTGCCTGGGGTAGGCGAGATGATTGGTGTTATATGGGAAGGAACTGGATTAGGGATTGGGTGTTTGGATTTTCTCTTCGACTTAATCGTCGAAGATCGTCATAGGGCGCTTGTGCATATCGCGGGACATGTCATACCGACCTAGGGAGTGGATGAGTGCATTTCCGGATCTGGAGGAACCTTCATAGAAGGCCCTTGCCAGATCCTGGAAACGCTCTCTCAGGAGTGGGATTTCGGCTGCGGCGTGCAGGTCGTCTGTGGGGAATCCAAGTGGTAGATGTAGTGCCCTTCTGAGGGCGCGGTTCTGCAGCCTCTGGAGTTTGTCCAGGTGCTGCTTTGCCGCGTATCCCCAGACAGGGCACGCATACTCCATTACCGGCCGGATCAGGTTGCAAATCGACGTCCTATATAGGCCACCGTTCAGTACATGGCGCATGCGCCGCCCATCACGGTTTCTGCCTCCTTAGACAATGAGGTGGCGCCGCCCTTAGTGAAACACTGCTGGCAACGATACATCGCAACCGAAGAACGTTCAGTTTTGATGCGAGATAATACAGGATTCCACGTCTTGCTAAGAAGAAACCCGTTGTCTCTGTTGATTAAATTATCAGCCAACCTAATTTCAATCGCCTCTTTATAGACACTGTTACAAAAACCGGAAATGTTGGCAACAACCACAGTTGAAATTTGATTTTCACAGTGGTTCCCATTTCGCGACCTATCGTTCCTTACTTTCCGAATAGCCCTCGTAATTTCGCGAAGACGAGTCTGTCAGACGGAGTAGAATTGTGCCAAGGTCGGAAGCTACAACACGTCCGTCGCAGGCCGGAACTCGAAGCGGCGGTTTCCCTGAAGTCCGGCAAACGAGCAGCGACGTCAAACAAGCCGGCCGTAGCGTGTGACTCACACGGCTTCAATGTCACCGCAAGGTCTGTGGACAGTTCGCTCGCGAGAGACACACACGGCGCCGTCCACAGAAGGCTACGCCTTTGGGACCACACCTTCTGCAACCTCTTCCACGAGAAACGAGCGAACCGCTGCGATCCCGGCGTCCCCCTTGGCGGCAGGACGCAAGCCGGCGCACCTGGAAGCGTATTCCGTACGCGAGCGCGGTGACCCCAGGCGGGCTAAGGTTGTGCGAGGTGCGGTCCCCGGCGGAGGTCAGGGAAAGTGGGTCGGCGTGCGCGAAGCTCCAGGCCCGGCTGCTGGAGCCTCTCCGAGACTCCAGGAGCACCCGCTGGCGGCACTGCGCAACTGCGAGAGCTCGCCGCGTGGGAGACGCACTGCCGATCCCACGTCTGCGCATTCCGGCGGTCGGCACCTGCGAGCTAGGTCGCCTCACAGCTGCCGTCAACCTTGGCGGGGCCGCGGGGCAAACAAAAGAAAGGAAAAAAAAAGCCCGCCTTGCGTTGCCGCGTCACGGGTCCGGCTCGCGACGAGGAAGTTTACGCTCGCCAATTAGCATCGGCAGACTAAATGCCCTTACATAGCCGCGGCGGGCAGGCGAGCGGGGGCGCCGGCTCCCGTGAGGAGCGCACGGGAAAGGCGGCCGACGCGAAATATTTCCAGAGCGGTTGCGTTCGCAGCGACGTGCCCTCGCGTCGGAGAAGTACTGCGACAGCCTCGAGGTACGTGACGAGAGAAACGGACTCGGTTTTACGCAATACAGCGCTGACGGGCGAGTGACGATTACGAAACAGTAGAGAGCCTCTTTAAGGCTACGGACGCGAGATGCTGAACATTCTAATCGGGACTGAACACGCAAAATTAAGGACCGCTTATCGTTAGTTGAACTTGCCGATAGATTGGCTAGGATCGGGACAACAACTCCATTTATTGGACCGGAAACTGTCTTGACAACCACCAAGGCTATGATCAAATTAGAACTACGGAACTGGCTTAGGAAACAGCACGTAGGATGAAACTTCCTGGTAGATTAAAACTGTGTGCCGGGCCGAGACTCGAACTCGGGACCTTTGCCTTTGGCGGGCAAGTGCTCTACCAACTGAGCTACCCAAGCACGACTCACGCCCCGTCCTCGCAGCTTTACTTCTGCCAGTACCTCGTCTCCTACCTTCCAAACCTTACAGAAGCTCTCGAGTCTCGGCCCGGCACACAGTTTTAATCTGCCAGGAAGTTGCTTATCAGCGCACACTCCGCTGCAGAGGGAAAATCTCATTCCAGCACGTAGGATATTGGACCAAGGTCCATAAACAAAAACATGGTAAGGTAATGATGCCCAAGCCATGTTTTAAAAGGAGCTCTGTAATCCCGGGATTGAACAGGAAAGAGCTCAAACTCATGACTGGACTGATGACCGGTCATGGGAACTTCAAAAAACATCCACACGCAATGGGTATAATGGAAGAGGACCCTAAATGTAGGATCTGTGATGAGGGTGAAGAAACTGCATCACACCTAATCTCTGAATGCATGGCATTGGAGAGTAAAAGATACAGAGTCTTCGGGACAACTGGACCTGAAGAAATTGTGTCTAACAAAAAACAGGTAGAGGGACTCCTTGCTCTATTTAAGGGCACTGGTTGGCCTTACTAGATATACAGGGAGCGATACCGCACAAACCTAGTTTCGGTGCGGGCAGTGGCGGGTTAGAGGTTAGACCTAAGCTGTTTTAGTTCTCCTGTTAAAATCAAATCAAATCAGTTGAGCTTGGGTCTGCAACTGCGATAAACTGTTTGATTTTATGCCATCTGCAGCAGTCATTTTTTCTTCATTTGTGTACTTTAGACAATTTCTTAGACCATTTTCAGGTATCCTGATAAATGCAAACAACAAGAATTCAGTGCAATAATAGTCTGTTAAGTTAAAAGTAGTATCCAAGCAGCTGATAAAATGTGCTAGAGTTTATTCGACGATAGCACTTCATAACATAGTTGTCTCTGCGCATGTTATATTTGGTTGGCGTGCACTGTTGTTATGCTTGTGAGTGCAGCTCGTGATGACTGGGTGTTGTGTGATGTCCTTTGGTTAGTTAGGTTTAAGTCGTTCTAAGTTTAGGGGACTGATGACCATAGATGTTAAGTCCCATAGTGCTCAGAGCCATTTGTGAGTGCAGATGTCGCAGCTCTCATAAAACCATTATTACTAGCACTGTTAATGCAGGTACAGGTCATACATTTAAAATACACGTATTTACTCGTACCCTCGCACCGCATTTTCCGTACAGTGTGTTAACTAAGTTGTCCGATTTGTAGAGGGAGTTGCCGGGAGCAAAGGAAGCAGTTCCGACCCCCACGTAAGTACCGCTAGGAGGTAAATAAATAAATGTCGTGTATCTAGGGCCTCCCGTCGGATAGACCGTTCGCCGGGTGCAAGTCTTTCGAGTTGACGCCACTTCAGCGACTTGCGAGTCGATGGGGATGAAATGATGATGATTAGGACAACACCACCCAGTCCCTGAGCGGAGAAAATCGCCGACCCAGCCGGGAAT
The DNA here is from genome assembly GCF_023864275.1 of Schistocerca cancellata. Classification (NCBI taxonomy): domain Eukaryota; kingdom Metazoa; phylum Arthropoda; class Insecta; order Orthoptera; family Acrididae; genus Schistocerca; species Schistocerca cancellata. Next base: position 1,208,667,880 of record NC_064626.1, read on the forward strand.
CGAACCTGGGTCCTTGGGAGTGACATTCTGTCGCGCTGACCACTCAGCTACGGGGGGCGGGCCGCTAGGAGGAGAAGAACCGAGAACGGGGAACTAGTCACGCCTGCCTTTTACGGTGCTGGCACCTTAACCTGTGCTTCACGCCTCTGCAAAGGCACTAGTCAAGCACGGATGTAAGGCTCGCTTAAATGTTGTTCGTAATCGAAATTGAAACTACCTTACATAATGACATGTTTGAAAAAGATCCTATCTGCAACAATTAAGTAACTTTAGCGCAAGAATACGAAACAGTTCGAAGTACAAAATAGTAACACAGCAGACAATGGCTACCTCTCACAGAATTGACAGCTAGAGCAAACGTTGGCTGCAACCGAAAACAACTGACTACGGGCGAAGATGGCCGACTTCTACCGATTAAGGACCAGGGAACGGATCGACAAACTTAAAGTTAACACAATGTAGCATCGTGCGCACACTAATCATTGTGAAGGCTTGTAATGATTCTTTATTTGCGAAACCATTACCACCCGCCAACCCTATTTTTCGATACCGTAGATTAATGAATATTTTTCTACGTAATGTCTCATACTTTTCACTCTATTCAAATTTGGTTTCATTTTCATATGTATGTACGTCGATATTTTGAGACGTTGAAATCGATATAATATCTAATTTGAATATCTTTGTACTTATCGTTATCTTTGATGTTGGCCTGTGACTTTTGGCGCGGAAGCGTACAGGGTAGTCAAGTTTTTGTGTTGAATATGAACAGCCTTGACTTTGTGTTGGAAATGAAAAGATGAGTCTGAGTTATCGACAATGAAAAATGTTGCGAGTTTTATTAAGAGCAGTAACGGTTGCGAAATTGTATGATGAAGTGATGTTTTGAACATGCGAAAGTACGAAAAGTTTAATAAATATGAATTTTTGTGAAAAGTGAGTGTTAAGAATTATTTTCAAGTGACCATTGTTTAAAAAAGTATGAAACACATTGCAATGAAAAACATAAATCATCAAATTAATCCTGAAAGATTGCCTTCGTAAGTTCTTCAAGTCGTAATTCTCATCCGAGTGCCTTTGGTTCAAATGGCTCTGAGCACTATGGGACTTAACTGCTGTGGTCATCAGTCCCCTAGAACTTAGAACTACTTAAACCTAACTAACCTAAGGACATTACACACATCCTTGCCCGAGGCAGGATTCGAACCTGCAACCGTAGCGGTCACGCGGCTCCAGACTGTAGCGCCTAGAACCGCACGGCCACTCCGGCCAGCCCGAGTGCCTTTCGCACCAACAGAGATAGTCATGCTACCTAGACAACATTTTTAATTATGAGCCAAAGCCAGAGGGAGATCGTCGTTGGATTGCAAATACAAGATAAGTGATATTACTGTTAATTTTCTTCAGTGACTAATCAACTGATGTAGCAATACCTGTCACATTAAAGACCTTTTAGTTGCGCAATAAAAAGGTCATACTTTGAGTGCGCGACGTGATAATTTTGAACTAATTAACTGTTAGTGGAGGTATTGTTATAGGCTTAACGTGTAAATCGAGTGCGATGGTACGTGGCACTAAATACATGGTCCCCGAGGGGTTCCTAACCATTTCTTGGACAACGATTTTTGTCTCTTTATCTTAGATAACCTGAAAAATGCTGACCACAGAACAACTAATCAGCGTCGTATGTTGGACACTCAACGGACTCCCTTTCGCTGATGTTCGAGAACGGTTTCGTCGACGTTACCGTACAGAAGACCCAACGCGAACAATAATTAGAGGCTTGCTTAACAAGTTCCAGCGAAATGGGAAGATTTCTGAGGAGAAACGTTCTGATGGGTCATCGGCGTCGCACGAAATTGTGGAGACCATACGACAGGCTATCCAGAAGAATCTCTAACGGAAACACGGCATCCCAAAATCCAATGTGTGGCAAATCTTGCGCTTCGTGCTCATCACATTCAGGTGCTCCCTTATCTTGAGCCCGAGGACGATGGGGCACACATGTTCATGTTGGGCGACTTAATGAGGCAGTAAACAACGCACATATGACGGCACACGGCCTGTTCAGTGATAGCGCCAGCTCTCACACATGTGGCTTCGTCAGTCGCCACGGCGGCAGAATGTGGGCTGGTTAACAACCACACATGACCGTGGAATTGGAACGTAACGCTCCAAAGGTAAGTGTGTTGCTGGGCCTTACCCAACAGTGCGTAAAAAGCCGCTTTTATTTATTTATTTTTCTGATGAAACGGCAAACACGTCAACATCGTATCTGGACTTGTTTGAGCTATTCCTGCCTCCCCAGTTGTCTGCCAACACCATTCTGGATTCGGTGATGTTTCAAGAGGACGGGCCACCACCGAACTTTGCGCACATTGTGGTTAATTACCTCAATGAGACGTTCTCAGGACGCCGGATTGAGCGATGCTTTGTTTGGATACGGAGAGCAATTATCTCGAACTGCCGTGCTTTCAATTACAGTGCGTTATTTCTGTTTATATTTATATTTTGTCCAATAGAAAACAATGAATTAAAGTGCCCCTCCTTGGGACTGATTAAATACTTCTGGGGCACCCTCTATTCTAAATGTTCGACGTGCACCCGTATTAATTGTTCTGGTGATGCTGATTTTATGATAAAGACTACATTTGCACTCACAACTACAATGACAGTGGACGGCATTCATATATAACATGTGCAGAGACCACTACGGTATAATGGTACCGATGGATTTTTGTACAATAACATTGCTTTATTTCTATAAAATATCCTGATTTGTTTCAGTGTTTAAAGGCGCTGCAGTCTGGAACCGCAAGACCGCTACGGTCGCAGGTTCGAATCCTGCCTCGGGCATGGATGTTTGTGATGTCCTTACGTTAGTTAGGTTTAACTAGTTCTAAGTTCTAGGGGACTAATGATCTCAGCAGTTGAGTTCCATAGTGCTCAGAGCCATTTGAACCATTTTTTTTTCAGTGTTTAACTCTTAACCGACTGTTAGTGCACGGAATTCATGCTGCTTCGGGTTTATCAGGTTACTTGAAAATAGATAAGACAAACTGTACAATAGCACACAAAAAAGGAAAGATGACAGCTGAGGACGGTATCAAATCATTTAAGTAAGACCCGCTTGTCTAGAAATGACAATACTGCTCTGAAAAATGCAACATCTAAAGTTTTGCTACAGCGCGCTGTAGTCGTTTGGAAGCTTCTTGAGAAACAGACATTAGCTTGTTGTCTGTAAGAGTGAATAGTTGTGTAGTTGTGTTGAACGCATGTTCTTTAGGAAGCGCCACAAGGGGCAGTTCTATGCTGGCTATTGTCCTCGTATTTCAGTGACATGTGGTCACTTCTGTCTTTTAAATGTCATTCCTATACCGGTCCTCCACACCTAGTGACCTGAAGACATCGGTACTGCCATCATGTAGATGAATGACGATCTGTATTCAGTGTTCAGTGAGCGCAAAACCTGGGACTTAAAATTAATGCACAGAAGTATTAAACATCCCGTCAAAAATGAAGGAGTTTTGCGTCGCTTCCCGCGCCCGGGTTCCCGGGTTCGATTCCCGGCGGGGTCAGGGATTTTCTCTGCCTCGTGATGACTGGGTGTTGTGTGATGTCCTTAGGTTAGTTAGGTTTAAGTAGTTCTAAGTTCTAGGGGACTGATGACCATAGATGTTAAGTCCCATAGTGCTCAGAGCCATTTTTTTGCGTCCCGCGAACAACTGCCTCTCAAGCCAGTATCATAAAACCGTCAAGGACTTGGATTTAACTTCGGACGAGCACCTCAACTGGGCACAATATACTGCCATCTCGTGTAGGAGGACTTCGTCTTCCTCCAGAAGTTTCGGAATATATTTGTACATGATGTGGAACGTACACTTGTGCAATAACTTGTTCCACTGACCCTCCACTCTTGGATATAAAATAAGTTTGAAGATCGGATCACTTTCAAACTTCCGGCTTCATGGTTCTCACACAAACTGAGGAAAAGGCGCCGTCGTAGTCAGTAGCTGTTACATTTTGACGTCACATAGGCCTACTGTTTTCGTCCGATAACAGTGAAAACTGTGAGAAGCTGGTACGTTCGCTACTGGGAGGGTTGACAGTGGTACTTCACAAATGAGCCACACTCTCGACCTTGAAGAGTACCCGACGTCGAGTACTCGAAACCTTGCCCATGCCGTGGGCTCACAGGTCAGAACTCAGTGTCTCCGCAGCGGGAGATATGTAAGTGATTCAATCTTCAAACTTAAACCCTAGTAGTACATTTCCGGACAAGGGTTCCTTTTCTACAATTTATCTACTAAGTACCCTCTACACCGCCGCGCAGGGTAGCCGAGACATTCAGGTCACTTAGACAAAGCTGGAGGACTTCGACCTAGACGTGATATTTACAGGACAAGGTGTCAGAAATAAAAGGAGGAGAATAGCGGGCACAGAATCGACACCTGTGGCACTCCTGATAGAACATATTAACAGGACGACTATTCTCCCTGCATACAACTACGAGGGCAGTTCAATAAGTAATGCAACACATTTTTTTTCTCGGCCAATTTTGGTTGAAAAAACCGGAAATTTCTTGTGGAATATTTTCAAACATTCCCGCTTCGTCTCGTATAGTTTCATTGACTTCCGACTGGTGGCAGCGCTGTACGGAGCTGTTAAAATGGCGTCTGTAACGGATGTGCGTTGCAAACAACGGGCAGTGATCGAGTTTCTTTTGGCGGAAAACCAGGGCATCTCAGATATTCATAGGCGCTTGCAGAATGTCTACGGTGATCTGGCAGTGGACAAAAGCACGGTGAGTCGTTGGGCAAAGCGTGTGTCATCATCGCCGCAAGGTCAAGCAAGACTGTCTGATCTCCCGCGTGCGGGCCGGCCGTGCACAGCTGTGACTCCTGCAATGGCGGAGCGTGCGAACACACTCGTTCGAGATGATCGACGGATCACCATCAAACAACTCAGTGCTCAACTTGACATCTCTGTTGGTAGTGCTGTCACAATTGTTCACAAAAATCTGAACGAACTTCTCCTTCTTCATGACAACGCAAGACCTCACACAAGTCTTCGCACCCGAGAGGAGCTCACAAAACTTCAGTGGACTGTTCTTCCTCATGCACCCTACAGCCCCGATCTCGCACCGTCGGATTTCCATATGTTTGGCCCAATGAAGGACGCAATCCGTGGGAGGCACTACGCGGATGATGAAGTTATTGATGCAGTACGACGTTGGCTCCGACATCGACCAGTGGAATGGTACCGTGCAGGCATAAAGGCCCTCATTTCAAGGTGGCGTAAGGCCGTAGCATTGAATGGAGATTAGTTGAAAAATAGTGTTGTGTAGCTAAAAGATTGGGGAATAACCTGGTGTATTTCAATGCTGAATAAAACAACCCTTGTTTCAGAAAAAAAATGTGTTGCATTACTTATTGAACTGCCCTCGTATTGCAGTTCATGCAAGAGACTCACTACCTCTCTTAGAGAATGCAATGAGCCTGCTGCATTGTTTTCATTTTGGCCAAAGGCGAGGTTCAAAATTAAGCAACACGTCGCGTACTAAGATATCTCGCCCTTAATTCAGTTGTGAAACAGTTAGCGTGACTTCATTTGGATTGGCTCGCTGTTTTACAGCGTGCATCAAACTGTGATCCAACCGGTGCTTGCGACCACGGCCAGGTGACTCACAGCAGCTGAGGAAGACGCCGGGCCGGAGCGGTCATGTGGAACGTCTCGTGTTACGAATAAGCGTGATTAGTTCGCCCTTGACTTGTCTTACCGCGAGCCATAGACACCAGAGTCCGCGGCCCCTGCGTGACACTAACCGGCGTCATGCTAACGGGAAACAATGATGGCGAATGATTTGTGACGGTTACGGAAATTATTCCATCACGGCCCGCGCTACGCCCAGCGATAAAGTTCGCCGAGGCTGAACGAGGTAAGCACGTCATTTCTATTCAGAAGCCCGGCCCGTGTCGCGCCTGTCGTAAGGTGTGTCCGCAGACGTTCTGCTGGGTGCCGCCTCGTCTTAACATCGAATGGATCGCCGGTATCGGCACGACTACGTGCCGGCAAAGCCGAGGCTGGTAGCGAACTGCAGTTTATGGATGAGCTTCAGGAATGCTTATTGCGCGACGGGGGACATTTGCTTGTGTAATACTGTTGACCTCGCTATCGTCTTCGCCTGCGTACAACACACGCGGAGCTAATTCTCTCTCTCTCTCTCTCTCTCTCTCTCTGTCTCTCTCTCTGTCTCTCTCCCTCCACTGCAGTGTTCATCGGTGTGCGGTGTGATGTTTTCCTGTCCTTTCCAGAATCTGCCCAACTTCCATACTGGTAAAATGGTCGGTTAGAAAGAAATGTCTCCTATGTCTAAAAACGTAAGCTATTGTCACAAGGCCGGCCGGTGTGGTCGAACAGTTCTAGGCGCTTCAGTCTGGAGCCGCGCGACCGCTACGGTCGCAGGTTCGAATCCTGCCTCGGGCATGGATGTGTATGATGTCCTTAGGTTAGTTAGGTTTAAGTAGTTCTAAGTTCTAGGGGACTGATGAGCTCAGATGTTAAGTCCCATAGTGCTCAGAGCTAATTGAACCATTTTTTTACTGTCACAATGTACAAAATTTGACTCTGTGTTCGAGTTTTCAAGTTTTCTTCAACAAGAGGTAGAAGTGCACTTTTGGAGGTAACGGCTGAACTGTCTTATGCAGCAGGCAGATAGGTGTCGATCTGATTAACTGAAAGTTTGTGTTAAGCATTTGGGCTTCCTGTTTTCACTTCCGAAAGAAGTAGTTATTGTGTAGTAAAGTAGCACGACCCCTCCTAGATGCTAGAGGAGGGATTTTGACATAAAAATAGAATATGTTTACATATCTATCTGACTTGGTGTCTAAAAACTGCCAAAAAAATTTGGTTTATTTTTTTTTTTTTTGCAGTGGTATCGTTCTCGTAGTCGGAGAACCTTACTGTATGTGTATTTGGCACATATAAGGGAACACCGAATGACACTGAGAATAGGGTTAGCAGTTTGGATACAGTAAGGTGATGGAAACCTGATTTTATCTTTTCGTTGTCTTGTAATTAGTGTTTGCCTCATATTCCTTTCGTCTTTCGTTACCGTTCTGCAGTGCACCTCTTCATTACTCATTTAATCAGTCTATCTTCTACAACACCACATCATAGACGCTTCGATTCTTTTTTTTTACTACTTTTCCACAGAATACGAGTCACTTGGACAAATGGTTCAAATGGCTCTGAGCACTATGGGACTTAACATCTGTGGTCATCAGTCCCCTAGAACTTAGAACTACTTAAACCTAACTAACCTAAGGACATCACACACATCCATGCCCGAGGTAGGGTTCGAACCTGCGACCGTATCGGTCGCGCGGTTCCAGACTGTAGCGCCCAGAACCGCTCGGCCACTTGGGCCGGCTCACTTGGACACAATGCTCTTCTGTAGACGCACATTTTCAGAAATGTCTTCTGAAATTGAGGCCTATGTTTGAAAGTAGCAGACTTCTTTTGGTAAGGAATGCTCACTTCGCATGTGCGACTCTGATTCTTTATATTCTTCTGGCTTCGTCCATCATTCGTTATTTTACTTTCTAATGGAGTAATTTCCTTCGCATCGTCTATTACAATTTTGATAAATTCACTGATGCTACCAAGTTCAACGTCGATTCGTTTTCATGAAGGACTTAAGAGAATGTACCTGTGATAATGCTGTTGATGCCAGTTATTCGCCTGGAGTGATTTATAATCTAACAGAAAATGTAATTAGGAGTAGCGACTGGGTCTAATTACATCTATCAGCAGGGAAATATCAATAGTTTTTGATATTTTTAGATTTTCCTTAGCCAGAGACAATGATGTCTAAGAAAAATAAGAAGCGAAAATTTGGAAATTTGTGGTAAGTTCCTATGGAACCAAACTGCTGAGGTCCTCGGTCCCTAGGCTTACACACTACCTAATCTAACTTAAAATAATTTACGCTAAGGACGACACACACACACCCATGCCCGAGGGAGGACTCGAACCTCCGACGGGGAGACCCGCGCGAACCGTGACAACGCGCCCAAGACCGCGCGGCTACCCCGCGCGGCAAAATAAGAACCGAACTCCATAAAATATCACTATCCACATATTCGACTCCAAAGCCTCAACATATTTTCTGAAGGTCCAAACCATTAGCGGCTTAGCTTGTCGAAATTTTGACTTCATCTTTAATGTGGGTTACTAGCAAGTTTCGGCCCGTTGCTATTTTCAAATGTAGCTCTACGGGGATGACTCGTTTGTTATCATATTTAAAATCAGTCCCTGACCCTGTAAACTTGAAGTCCGTCCATAGCAGCTGGTGGGCTCATCGGTACCGACCGACCGCCGTGTCATCCTTATGGCCTCAAGGGACGTGGTGGAAAGGGACTTTGAGTCAACACACCTCTCTCACTGCAAGTGTCAGTTTTAGTGACGCATAGCCGCTACTATTCGGTCAGGTAGCTCCTAAGTTGACATCACGAGGCTGAGTGGACCACTTTCCAGTCCTCTTATCAATGAAAATATCCCTGGCAGTAACGGTAATCGAACCTGGTCCCTCTAGATGTCAATGTCATTCAGCCGCGCTGACCCCTCAGCTACGTGGAACCTCAATTCCTGCCGCCATGTACTACAATTGGCTTTAAATACGACGACACGCACGTCACTGAAGTACCTCGCATTTGAAAACGGCCACGTGCCAAAACTGGCCAATAATGCACACCAAATGTTGAAGTCGAAGTTTCAACTTGTACCAGTAAGTTAAAACGCCCATGGTGGACATAATGATTATGAAGTGAAAGTCCCTGGAAGTTTAATATTCTGTACCGGACTGGGACTCCAACCCGGATCTTTGCCCTCCGCGAGCGTTGCTCTTACACGTCGAGTGAAAAATTCATTTTGGTTGGGAGAGGAAAGGAATAGGTCAATCATAACGGCGACGGGTACGTATACCAGATTGATGGCCTGTTGCGTCGCCAGTAAACAGGTCACATTCTGGTAACCTCGCCGCGGTTCTGCATACCGAGGACACCCGAGACGAATGCGGCGTTTCATTTCCTCGGCGTTATTGCTTTTGACCATTGCTGAACGCTGCAAGGCTACAACTGGCGGCAGCTTGGAGCCTAAACCTTGATCTTTAAGCTGTAGCTTTCATTCTTCGCTTCTCTTTCGCGGCTCACCTGTGCCGATCACTCGTCACGGGACGAGTCGTACAGCGAAGAAAAGAAATCCGACGACGCACTTGTCGCTCGCTTTCTCAAATACCTATTGTGCGAAAGGTGAAACGAGAGATGGGACAGAAATGTCGATAGTTTCGAACCACCTTGGCTAAATATAAAGGTATTTACCAGACTTATCTGAGGGGAGAAGCCAGAGACGTATGCAGGGAATTTGCGAATGACGGCGTCCGCAGGAGCTGACATTGAGGCGGGGTTTGTTTTGGAGGGGAAACAGATGCGGCGGCCCACATAGCCGAGTCGCGGCGTGCGCCCCCATATTTGGCTGGACGAAGGCCGGCCGCTGGAGCGCGGCTACAGCTGGAGCTGGAGCCGTGGCTGGTTCCAGGCAGCAGGTTCCCCTGCAGCTGGCAGCTGCGCGCACCATGTTGTAACAAGGAAGCGACTCTCTTACTTGCTCCCTTCTCTAACCAACGAGTTAAAAAGTATTGCGCATTTTCCTCGGTGTTCTGCTACGGGAAAACCAAACTCGATAAAGTTTCTGGGTGAAGAGAAATGCACATTCCTTTGACTCTGTACATAGGTGCCACTGTCAGATGAAATAGCCTCTACTCAGATTTGAGCTTAGGGCCGATAAATTCTGCAGCGTGAGTTTAGGGTGGTCCTTGTAACGCGGATACCTCTACCGTTCCATAAACGATTCAAACAAGCGAAACGAGACTTCTGACTGCAGATGCTACACATAGGTGTAAGTGTTTTGCAGCATGGTTAACAATCGCCACATTTTCATGTATCTACATACAGATGACATTCCCTTTTTAAATTATCTTCATGCGGAATACAAATGCGTTAAACATTCATTAATTTATTACTCTCTTGCTGCTGTGTAATTATCACCTCACCTGCCCCCTCCTCCAAAAATCTCCTGTGCGGAAGGAAATAAGTTAGGGTACCAAGTGTCGGCCGGTGTGGCCGAGCGGTTCTAGGCGCTACAGTCTGGAACCGCGCGACTGCTACGATCGCAGGTTCGAATCCTGCCTACGGCACGGTTGTGTGAGATGTCTCTAGGTTAGTTAGGTTTAAGTAGTTCTAAGTCCTAGGGGACTGATGACCTCAGATCTTAAGTCTCATAGAGCTCAGAGCCATTCGAACCATTTGAGGGTACCAAGCTCCTTCGATGCAGAAGTCATTAGATACGGAGTGCAACATAGGATGTGAATAAAGATATGGTTGGAAACCAGTCGTGTTCTTCAGAAACTAATCATCGACTTTTGCCTTAGGAAATTTAGGAATACCACGGAAAATGGTTGGCTGATTATACAGGCCGTATAGGGTACAAGTGCAGGATTTCTGTTGGTGAGTCAGGACGACATACAGAGTAACATTACATCAGTATTTACGTCATTTGCCCACGGCTGATTTCCTTCCCCATAATTGTCCATTCGAGATCGTGCTCCACATTTAATAAGGTCGTCGGCGAGGGGGCGTTAAAACCTTAACCTTTCTTTCTTTTCCTTGGTGTCTTTCTCTGATTAAAAATACGTAACTTGACTAATCTTAAAGTGTTTCTATCAATGTGCAGTGTAGTTCAGTGTCTTTCGTCAACGTTACTCAAAGTTTAAAACTGATATACTATAATTCCACACAAGACTGTCTGAATGTGGTGTCTCCTTACAGTTATATTTAGCACTGCACAAACGAGAAGGTTTTCATGTTACCTTATCTGTACAAGTTCTAAGTATAAAAGCTATCTACAATTCCCCGTTTTCTTGCCTATGTAAAAAGAGCATTATGCACATCATCATTCTCCATGTTTTGCGCCGGTGTTGCTGCTCAGCTTCTAAGTATTTTTTTTTAAAAAAAGTATATGATTACCGATAAGATGTAATTTGACTTTATTTGATCGACCTCTAGTATAAATAGCATTAACATCATCTGTTTAGTCACACTGGCAAGCTACGTCGAGTCACCGAATGTGTTACGTGGTGCCAAACAGCGTACATTTTTATACGAAAACTGGAGCATATAAATGTGTTTTCCTTTACGAATGATGAACATGTTTTTTGTAAAGTCTACAACTTTATGTTTCTATCAGATTGTGCTAATTATATAGGTACAATGCTTAATACTTCATGGCATATGATCAGAATGGCTAGAACTGGCAAGTCAAAATGATTATGTCGACCATTAGGTGACAATGTTATCGAAAGTAGTTACTAAATAGACAATCATACTGAAGCGTTAACTCCTATACAGACTTTCATGCTATTTTCTAAATCGAGGATACAAAATACAGTCTCATATATCTATAAATCATTTGAAAAACATACCTTGGCAGCAGTCATCAAGAATTTTATGGAGCGAGGATGACGGCTCTGGTGAGAAATCAGTCTGAACGTATATTCAAGGTGACGACTGTTTTGAATGCAGTTTACGCAGTGCCTTGAAACTTCGTCATCCGCTCACACGCGCGTGCCACCGCTCCCACGAGCGCGGTGTTTTTAAAAGGACATGATCACAAGAGGGAGGGGCGCGGAGACTTCAACGCGTGGTGGGGAAGGAAACCCACGCGCAGCCCGTGACGCGAATACCTCCGCAGTGGGCCGTCGCCGCCGGAGTTTGCATTCCGCGCGCGGCCACCAAAACGGGCTTCGCGGAAGGTTCGATTGTACAAACAATTTTGTGGTCGCGCTATATTTCTCTGACGCGGGTGTCAAAAGCAATAACTTTCAAATATACTATGGTCTGGCAAATGGGCAGTTGCTTTGCCATCAAATATTCTTCGGCATTGGCTGCGTTCGCAGAATGTCAACAGACACTCCACATTACCATATTACGTCACCAAATTCTTTTCCTGCATTCCAAACGTCGTTCGCGGCCGCCGTTTACGGAATGAGTTATGCGGATGCTCGCCGTGTACTTACGTCTTTGCTTGTTATAGACTCAACCGGATACAGGCGCACATTGTGGTACTGTGTCGAGAAATACTAGCGTAGAAATCTTTTTTCAGACAACTTGATTCCATATATTTATTTGCTGTTGTACCCTGAATACACCAGCCCTATCGTTGGCAAACTGATAAACCGCAAGTTGCATTCCTGTTGGGCAATATACGTAAAGAATTCACGCAGGAGGAAAACTTGCAGTCGAGTACCTCAGACGTCCTTCGACAACACTGGTGAAGTTCACTGGTTTATGAGCCTTGGGGAAAAAAAAGAAAAAATAGTAATAAAACCTACTCTTCCTCACGTTTTATCCAAAGTTGGATATTATCGACTGGAGTATTTCAGTGTCACAAGTGCATGTCTAGACGCATTAAAGAGGAGGTGAGGGTGAAGAGCAAGATGATAGCCTGGTAACCGATGAATTCAAATTCTGGAGAACACGATTGTAACCTCTGCAGGGAAAATTACGTTTGGATTTAAAGAGGCGAATGTGGAGAGGACCACAGACGTTTCCCTTATTCTTCCCAATCAGTGTCAGCTCGTCTACAATTACGGCTGGGAGACAAGTCACAGTAATGAAAGAGTAACTTTCAATCGCAGCCACTTTTGCAGATTTTCCTAAAAGTACCGTAATGCCAATTGATGCGACGATTTTCGTGTTTGGTGACATAACCTTGACCTCAGGTGAACAAGATACCAATAGAGAACAGTTTCAAGGAAGAGTGAAGGTCATGCCACATTATTAATACCACTTTTGTAATTAATGAATATTATCATTGTCATTGTTCTGTAGATAACTTGCATGAAAATGCACTGTTGGTACCTGGTAGCGAGAGATGTATATTGTTTGCGAGCAATTTTTTGTTTTTGTTTTGACGCTGATGCAGTTAGTGGAAAGCAAATAAGCAAATAGCGCATAAAAACGAGTGAGAAAAAAAAAGCTGAAGACTTTCTGTGGACTAAGCACCCTACCAGATTCGTCACACTGGCACCTAGACTACGTCAAATTACCTCACTCATTTTAACCCAGAAACACGCCAAAACAACTGAACTAGTTGCATGGTTCAAGTATTTTGTTAATGAGTAACGAAAAGAACTTACGACTGATTCTTTCTATCGGAATAGGCGCATTACGCAAATGCCTAAGAAGCATTTGTTTTAATAGGTGATTTTGGAGTGAGTATGGTTTTACACATCATTATCATTATGATTACCTAGTTCTCAGGCTACAATTTACTAGCAGTGTTCTGTGTCTGCTGATCTGTTTGTTACTCCTAGCTTTCCGTTCACCTCACACTATCCACCGAGCGAAGTGACACGGTGTCTAAGACAATGGATTCGGCATTCAAAACTCCATTCGGCCATCCATGTTCAGATTTTCCGTAGTTTCTCTAAATCGCTTAATGCGAATGCCTGGACAGTTCCTTCGAGGACACGCAGCCACTATTTCCGTCCCCATTCCTGCCCTATCCGAGGATGTGTTGCGTCACCGAAGACTTTGTCGTCGGAGAGAGTTGGACCCCAAACTACCACTCTCCATCTACAACATTGTAGTACCAACTTTCGTTCCAACGTTTTCTACCTTCTCGTTTTTTCGCCTTTCCCGTTATTGTTGTAAACTTATTTACTGTATGAAAGAGTGAAACTAAGCAGGACATGTTATTTTCAGAAATTTCAAGAACGACATCATTTCCACCAATCTGTTAGTTTAAATGAGTAAAATGAACTCTCATTCCCTGTGTGATTGACTGATGATGGGATTCTGAGTGTTCTATCGAGTTATTGTTTCCATTCTATGTACAGTTTTACGACGACCACCACAACCGTCCTCTTCAGGTACTGTGAGTTTTGCTGATGGTATGGTTGGGTCCACGCAGCAAGTACATATAACAGCAAAATTCACAGCACATAAAGGACATGGCTCGCTCGGTCGGTCGTCAAAATATTGTGGATAAAACGTCAATAACAATCTGCAAAACACCCGGGAGCACGCCCTTTACTCAAATGAGTTAAGCACTACTGGCAGTTTTAGATCTTGTATTCATTTTCGAATGCACAAATATATAAGGACACTTCAGCGTAAGTATATAGTAAAAATTGCGTGCCGTGCACTAATACACAGAAAACATTTCTAAACAATTTATAGTTGTGTGCCGTATGCGATTTTTGTTATGTACATACGAGAGGATGTCGTGTTCGCATTCTTTTGTGCACTTGAAAATGAGCACACACTCGAAACGCGCCAGTAGTGCTTAATGAAGTATATCTACATTTGCATCTATACTCTGAAAACCACTGCGTAGTTAATGACAAGGGGTACGTCGATTTACTAGGGTTTTTCCCCGTTCCATTCACATGTAGACCGCCGGAAAAACGATTGTTTAAATGCTACCATTCCTGCTGAAATTAATGTAATCTTGTCCTCACGATCCCTACGGGAGCGACTCGTGCGGGTTGTAGTATCTTTATAGATTCACCATTTAAAGTTGGTTCTTGAAATGTTGTAAGTAGGCGTTCTAGGGATAGTAATTGTCTATCGTCAAGAGTCTACCAGTTCAGTTTCTTCATCATCTCTGTGGATCAAACACTCTTGTGACCAATCGTGCTGCCTTCTCTGTATACGTTCAGTGACCCCTGTTAATCCTATTCGGTACGTGTCCCAGACACTTGAGCAGTATTCAAGGATAGGTTGCACGAGTGATTTGTAAGCAATCTCCTTTGTAGACTGATTGGATTTCCTTAGTATTCTACCAATAAATCGAAATGCCACCTGCTTTACCCTGAACTGATCCTATGCGATCATTCTATCTCATATCCTTACAAAGTGTTATACACAGTCATTTGTATGAGTTGACCTATTCTAGCTCTGACTCACTGATATTGTAGACATGGGATTCTAAGTTTATCGTTTTCTTCACTTAAACTGACAGACTGGTGGAAATGACGTCCCGTTCTTTAAATTTATTGAAACTGTACTCCGCACCTGGAACAAGTCAATGGTTGATAAGAAATTGTTATTAAATGGCTTCAGGGCACTGAAGGTCGAGGTTATCAGCGCCAGTATATAAAAGGCAGTGCTCTTCCTGAAAGCAGACGTGAGGTAGCTGTGAGATATGAGAAAAGTAAGGCCACAACGAAGGAAGCCCATCCACTATAAGGTGGCGAGCCCGCACAAAATAGGCTGAAGTCAAGAAAAAGCTTCTTGACAACTACTGAGGCTCTGATCGAGAATCCGCACGCGGCAAGGATCTCGCGATGTCGGTATTTGGGAGAATGGATGGCTCCAAAGGAAGAACTTCGCCCTGGACATTCGGAGAAGTGGTCAATATGGAGGTTTCTCAATATATTACGATCAAACAACGAGATGCATGACCAATCTGCGGACTTGGGTTTTCTCTGTGGACTCATTTCTTTGCCAGTGTGACGTTGAGCGCAGACTAACAGCCATTTCCTTCAGTGCTCCTCATCACAAAACACCTGCACCATGCAAGACCTTATGAGACCTACACCAAGGGCATTTCTTTTGTGTAAAATTATGTCAACACGTATATTTCTTTGATATTTGTGTACTTTTGACACGATAAATAAATAAGGGCAGACAATCAAGATGTTACATCAGCATTTTTGGCAGGTGTAACGGGAAACGGGAAAGAAACTTTACGTGCACATCGACTAATTGAAATTGTATCACAATTTGTACCGAACGGAGATTGAGTATGTTGGGACGGAACCAGCTTGTGCCGCGGTAGACGGAACCGTGGCATCTGTACTGTATGACGGCTGCTGCAGGAGACGGTATTGTGGAGAGCCCCTGCCGATCCACTCTATCGGCTTTCGCCGGCGCACCCAGGACGGGCCAGCGCGCTTTCCCCGGCAGTGTGTCTATCAGCCGCTGGTAATTAACGGCAGTCGTGGTTCACGAGCTGGATGTGGCTGCTGCTTTCCACTTGCCCGTCTGGGGGCCAGTAGATGAGCGCCGTTGGTTACACAACAGCCAGCGGGAGAACTGCTTGGAAAATTATTTGTTTGACAACACAGAGTTCGGATCCAGCGCACCGATCTATACACGGTACAAGGGTGGGCTCTCTGACGAACGAGGGCAACTGGACGCGAAAAATTCAAGTGTATAGCATCGAAAGGTTCTCGGAGAATTATAACATTAGACTGTAGTGCATTACAGGATAACCAACACGTGATCACTGCCTGGTGAAGAAAACATAAAACACGAGCAGATGAAGTAGAGGCACCATTCTACTAGCGTGAATCACTCGCCACCGCCCCCTCCCCCTCACGACCTTGCGCTTGACGACGGTGATGACGCGTCATTGCAAGGTTTCCGCGACACACCGAAAGCGTTGATGATCTACAAGTGCTCTGTCGCAACTGATCGGTCGGATCTAGATCCAAGTTGGGAGTAAGGGTATGATGATGCGATAGAAGAAGTGGAAGTCGATATGGAAGACATAGAGGATACAGTAACAGAGTTAGAATATAACAAAGCTTTGGAAGACATGAGAGCAAATAAAGCAGAAACCATAGATAACAGTACGATCATTTTCTACATGTGGGCTGAAGGAGCCGTGTAATTGTTAAAAGACGAATTGAAGTATTTTACCGGGGCTGTTTTTGACAAGTACTGACTTTATTACATCTTAGCTCTCCAGAAGGCTTTTGACACTGTACCACACTAGTGACTTGAAGAGAAACTGCGTCTCAGTTATGTGACTGAATTGGCGATTTCCCATCAGAAATGTCACAGTCCGAAGTAACTGTCGGAAAGTCTTCGACTAAAACAGAAATGATTTCTGGCGGTCTCCAAGATAGTGTTATAGGTCCTCTGCTGTTCCTTATCCATATAAATGATTTAGGAGACAATCTGAACAGTTGTCGTAAGTTGTTTGCAGATGACGCTGTCGTTTATTGTCTAGTAATGTCATCAGAAGACCAAAACAAATTGCAAAAGGATTTAGAAATGATATCTGAATGGTGCGAAAATTGTCAATTAACCCTAAATAGCCGGCCGCTGTGGCCGAGCGGTTCTAGGCGCTTCAGTTCGGAACCGCGCTGCTGCTACGGTCGCAGGTTCGAATCCTGCCTCGGGCATGGATGTGTGTGATGTCCTTAGGTTAGTTAGGTTTAAGTAGTTCTAAGTCTAGGGGACTGATGACCTCAGATGTTAAGTCCCATAGTTCTCAGAGCCATTTGAATCATCTGAACAATAAGTAATGAAAAATATGAGGTCATCCACATGACTGCTAAAAGGCATCCGTTAAACTTCGGTTACACGATAAATCAGTGAAATTTAAAGGCCTTAAATTCAACTAAATACCTAGGATTTACAATTATGAACAACTTAAATTCGAAAGAACACACAAAAAATGTTGTGGGGAAGGCAAATCAAACCAAAGACTGCGCTCTGTTGGCAGAACACTTAGAAAATGTAACAGATCTACGAAAGAGACTGCCTACACTACGCTTATCCGTCCTATTTTGGAGCACTGCTGCGCGGTCTGGAATCCTTACCAGATAGCATTAACGGAGTACATCGAGAAAGTTCAAAGAAGGACAGCACGTTTTATATTATTGCGAAATAGCGTAGAGTGTGTCACGGACATTGTACAGGATTTGGGGTGGACATCATTAAAACAAAGGCGTTTCTCGTTGCGGCAGAATCTTCTCACGAAATTTCAATCACCAACTTTCTCCTCTGAATACCAATATATTTTGTTGATGCTGACCTACGTAGAGAGAAACGTTGATCATAATAAAATGAGGGAAATCAGAGGTCGCACGGAAAGATATAAGTGTTCGTTTTTCTTCGCGCTGTTCGAGACTGGAATAACAGAATTATTGTGAAGGTGGTTCGATGAACCCTCTGCCAGACACTGAAGTGTGATTTGCGGAGTATCCTGGGGAGGAGGGGGCGGGTAGATGTAGACGTAGATTTTTTTGTAGGTGCACGATTGGCCAATATCGCATTACATGCCAGTTTCAGTCGCCTTAGCTGACAATGTGTTGTACACTTATTCTTTTATTAAATGGATGAATATAGCCGATCAGGTTATGTGCTCGTTTTCTGATCGGCTATATCCGCCGTTTAGTAATAGGATAATTGAAAACATATCGATACCTATTGTGCCTGAAAATGGCATGTGATGCTGATATTGGCCAACCGTGCAAGATGTAATAAAGTGATACTCGTCACAAACAGCCGAGATGTAATACTTCAATATGTCTTAATACACAACATCCCTTCGAAATTTCTCAAGTCACTGGAGGAAATGCCAACCAAACGATTATTCAGTCTAAGAGTCTGGAGACATGGCATCTGATTTAAAGAAAAATATCACCCACATAATTTCAAAGAAAGCGAAGCAAGAAGGTGCAGACAACATCAGTGTTGGCCTGTGCCGTGATAGTTCCACACAAAACAAAAAGGAGTGCAAGCCCCCTCCACGAAAAACGCGACCACACCATTACACCACCGCCTCCGAATGTTACTGTTGGCACTACGCAAGATGGCCGATGAGGTTCACCGGTCATTCGCCATACCCACACCCACGAGGTGTTTACCTGTCGAAATATCGGTGGTTGTCGAAAAGGTCACGCGGCTGCATTCCTGCAAGTTGTTCGAACAACACCCCACTCACTCGAAATATTCAGCTGCGTCATTCGCTTTGCCGAAAGAAACGCTCCATCACTTTCAACATTGCTATCTGTAATTCATTTAATACATAAAGCAAACTACTTCCGTATGGAACTTAGTACTAGGTGTCAAATATATGTTCAATTTTGGTAAACATTTTTGGAATACAGTGATCAATAAATTATTATATTTTAACTAAAGTTCAGTCTTGATCACAACACTTATGTCTCAATAACATACGTGACCGGTTTCGGTTAAATTTATATAACCATCTTCAGACCCATGGCTTCCTTGGAGGATGGTAGACGGAGCTCTCCTGAGCTGCTACCAAGTCGTAGCAGCTGTGGAGAGCTCCGCCTACCATCCTCCAAGGAAGCCATGGGTCTGAAGATGGTTATATAAATATAACCGAAACCAGTCACCTATGTTATTGAGACATAAGTGCAGTGATAAAGACTGAACTTTAGTTAAAATATGTTAAATATATGGATGTGTCCTTATGAGACGGCCAGTCACGGAACGAACGGTTAAATCTGCTTGTGTCAGAAGTAGATGTGAAGCAGATTCACTGAAAGAATTCTAAGGATGCATATTGTAACCTCCCCTCAATAAAGTTTTATTCTTATTTATTATTAACTGAATAATAAAACGTGCCAAATGCTGTCTTCTTACAAAACTGAATAATAAAAATGTGAGCCAAGCGTAACCCATTTCAATATCACCCGTACGAAAGCTCACTCACAGAAGTCAAGTCCCACCTATTCTTTAGTGTATAGTTTGGTCGGTGTGGGATGGTCACAGAAACTCAACAAACTCTAAAGGGAGTCGTTACAGGAGAACCATACCGCATCGCCTTAATATTTATCTAAGAACGCATGCCATACGATAGAACGCGGATTATGAACGTCTATGCATATGCATGATACGCAAACAGTGTCATATAACTTACTCCGTCAAAATGCTGTAAAATGAGAAAACCTTGCACTAAAATTTTATCTATCCACAGATTCCTCTTGGCAGTGTCAACCCGCCTGTGCACCATTTAATTTAAATGCTTTACCAGAATAATATTTTGCAAATTCTTAAATACGAAGTGCCAAACAAAGGACTGCACGTGCTTTTGCGGAACAGCGTTTGAGAGATGGAATTCAATGCCGGCAACATTTTCATTCTAGCGTTGTTTACAAGCCGCTCAGGGACACGATACGGCTGCCGAGCAGGAAACTTCCTTGTCACGTCATGACTAAGCAAATGCAGGAAATACTCGCTCAGTCAGCCGTGCCACGCGCCTTTTTTCCCCTAACTTTGCCTCTGGAGTATCAATAGCAGTCACCAAGTACTGTGGTTAGTGAATCTAATAATAATCAATCTCATTTAAAATTAACTGTGACCAGTCATTTTTCTTTACGTTTCCACGATGTGCTTTGAGGAATCCTGCCTAGGTGAAAAAAATGCACCACCCTTCTACATTCATAGTTTGCAAACCCCTGCGAAATGCATGGCAGAGGGTACTTCATATCGTGCCAAATATTATGGCTTCTTTCCGTTCCAGTCCCGTGCACAGCGCGGAAAGGACGACTTCTTAAATGGCTCTGAGCGCTCTGTAATTCCCAGCGCCTTCAGGAATATGTGTGGAGTTGCAGCATATTGCTAGATTCCTCACTCAAACCTTTTTCTTTAAAAACCTTGGAAGCAGGCTTTCGTGGGATAATTGGCGTCTACCTTCAAGTGACTGTCAGTTCAACAATTCCGCAACATTCGCTGCTTAAACAAATCTGTGACCATTAGTGTTGCTCTCATTGATATGTGTTCAAAAATGGTTCAAATGGCTCTGAGCACTATGGGACTCAACATCTTAGGTCATAAGTCCCCTAGAACTTAGAACTACTTAAACCTAACTAACCTAAGGACATCACACACACCCATGCCCGAGGCAGGATTCGAACCTGCGACCGTAGCAGTCCCGCGGTTCCGGACTGCAGCGCCAGAACCGCTAGACCACCGCGGCCGGCTGATATGTGTTCAGTATCCCCCGTTAGTAGTACTACTACATTTGGTACGGGTCCCACACACATCACTAATATTTTATAATAGAACACAAGTGTGTTTTGAAAGCTGTCTCCTTTGTATCCATAATGAATTTCACTCTGTAGCGTGGTGTACACCGATCTGAAAGTACCTGGCAGGTTAAAACTGCGTTACAAACTGGGCGCTCGAAACTGACGCCGTCGCCTTTCGCGGCCGGGTGATCTAGCGACTGACTGTGAGCTGAGTCACGAGGCGTCCTCACAGCCTCACTTCCGCCATTACCTCGTCTCCTACCTACCAAACTCTACAGAAGTTCTACTGCATACCTTACAGTACTAGCATTCCTGGAAGAATGGATATTGCGGAGACATGGCTTAGCCACCTCCTGGCGGTCGTTCCGAGAATGAATTTCCGCTAAGCAGTGGAGCGTACGCTGTTTGCCTGGCAGATTACATCTGTGTTTCCGGACGGGACTACAACCTACGACCTTTGCCTTTACCCGGGCAAGGCATTTGTGAAAATTGAGATTCAGATTGTAACCCACTGATATTGTAGTCATATGATACTACTTTTCTGCACCTGAAGTGCACAGCTTTACATTCCTGAACATTTAAAGCAAGTTGCCGAATTTTGCCCTACTTTGAAATCTTACCATTTTCTGATTGGATATTTGTGTAGCTTTTCTCAAACAGAATGTCAATATAGATAACTGCATCATATGCAAAGTCATCTGAGGTTACTGTTAATATTGTCTGTCAGGTCATTAATTAACAACAACAACAAAGGATCGCAACACAAACGCATGAAGTTACTTCCACTTCTGCAGTAAAATGGAAGACCTACAGCCGTCCTTGCGATGTTATTTATTATATGGCTACGTAATAAATAACATCATAAAGTGCGCTGTAGGTGTTCCAGTTCATTACAGAAGTGAACAGCCGAAGTCCCTCAGATCACCAGTCACAAGGATTGACATACAAATACTTCCACTTCTGTCGCTACTCCAAATGACTGTATTTCCGTTAGTAAGTATTGGTGTGGAACCGAGTCAAATGCTTTCTGGAAGAAATAAATACCGTGTTAACCTGACTGCCTTAGTACATTTCAGGACTTAGAGGTAGACAACTAGAGGCGCTGGGTACCTGTGACGTCTCCGCTATTTTTGTGCTACGTCCAGCCAGCTAGGCGTTCTGGTGTCAAGCCGTCAGTCAAAACAAAACCTGACACATCAATGAACTATTCCATTCGGGGTGTCGCCAGAAGTGGTCTCTCTACGAAGCAGTAGCTGTCTAACTGAGCTGTACCAGTTTTTCTGTTGTCAGTTCTTTATGTTTTTATTTGGATTGTGTGGTATTCAATTCACCAGCTACATTTCGTTTATATATCTACATATAATGCACTACGGAAATTTACATTTTACACAAACACACATATATATAAACTGTTGCCGCGCGGTCTGGGCGTCCTGTCACGGTTCGCGCCGCTCCCTCCCCCCCCCCCCCCTTTCGGCGGTTCGTGTGTCCTCCCTCGGGCATTGGTGTGTGCGTTGTCCTTAGTGTAAGTTAATCTAAATTAGATTAAGTAGTGTGTAAGCTTAGGGACCGATGACCTCAGCAGTTTGGTCTCATCTTACCACAAATTTCCAAATATAAATGGTTAAATGGCTCTGAGCACTATGGGACCCAACATCTGAGGTCATCAGTCCCCTAGAACTTAGATCTACTTAAACCTGACTAACCTAAGGACATCACACACATCCATGCCCGAGGCAGGATTCGAACCTGCGACCGTAGCGGTCGCGCGGTTCGAGACTGAAGCGCCTAGAACCGCTCGGCCACACCTGCCGGCTCCAAATATAAACTGTTACATTTTCAGAAATAATTAAACTAAGTACTTATGTCTGAGTCTTATGTAGAGTCCAATGATGTGAGAGATCTTGTGTCACTCGTACTTAAGAGGACAGTAAAAGATAATAGTTCGGCTGGCTCCACTCGCTTTATAGTTTTGTATGCTGTGTTCGTGATTTAAATCGGCTTCCCTTCACTGTCATGACGACACGTTGGGAAATCTGTTTATTAATTTTATAGAGATGACTAGCGTCACATTAATGTCCTGTCCGCATTCATGTTATCGAGTTGTGGTACTGTTTACTCACTGTGACTCGGTCAACCCACAGTTTCCTCAGCAGTTCCATCCGAATACGGGTATCAAATATTCTTTATTTCTTAGCGTTATTGTGCACTCCCTGTTCCATTCTTCCTGTGCTTGTTGGTGTATTTTCCATATAAAGTCACTACATGGGAGTCTGACTCTTGGAATTTACCTGGAGTAATACAGGGTGATTCAAAAAGAATACCACAACTTTAGGAATTTAAAACTCTGCAACGGCAAAAGGCAGAGCTAAGCACTATCTGTCGGCGAATTAAGGGAGCTATAAAGTTTCATTTAGTTGTACATTTGTTCGCTTGAGGCGCTGTTGACTAGGCGTCAGCGTCAGTTGATGCTAAGATGGCGACCGCTCAACAGAAAGCTTTTTGTGTTATTGAGTACGGCAGAAGTGAATCGACGACAGTTGTTCAGCGTGCATTTCGAACGAAGTATGGTGTTAAACCTCCTGATAGGTCGTGTATTAAACGTTGGTATAAACTGTTTACAGAGCATGGGTGTTTGTGCAAAGGGAAAAGTTCTGGACGGCCGAGAACGAGTGATGAAAATGTAGCACGCATCCAGCAAGCATTTGTTCGCAGCCCAGGAAAATCGACTCGCAGAGCTAGCAGAGAGCTGCAAATTCCACAATCAACTGTATTGAACCTGAAATTCCACAATCAACTGTATGGACCTGAACGTCAACTACCCGAGGCGATGGATCGGCCGCCAGGCAGTCCGTGACAGAGCACTTCATCACTGGCCTCCAAGAAGCTCTGATCTTACCCCCTGCGATTTTTTCTTATGGGGGTATGTTAAGGATATGGTGTTTCGGTCACCTCTCCCAGCCACCATTGATGATTTGAAACGAGAAATAACAGCAGCTATCCAAACTGTTACGCCTGATATGCTACAGAGAGTGTGGAACGAGTTGGAGTATTGGGTTGATATTGCTCGAGTGTCTGGAGGGGGCCATATTGAACATCTCTGAACTTGTTTTTGAGTGAAAAAAAAACTTTTTAAATACTCTTTGTAATGATGTATAACAGAAGGTTATATTATGTTTCTTTCATTAAATACACATTTTTAAAGTTGTGGTATTCTTTTTGAATCACCCTGTACTTTATGGACTTTTCGTCTAATTTGTTTCCAACGACGCCTGAATTTTCTTTGATCCACATGAAGTTTACGTCACTGTCAACTTACCTTGCAGTCTGAATCAAACTCAGTATATCTTTTATATAATCAGGGGTGGTCGCATTACGATACGATGTTTGTGACCTCGGTAGAGGAATTTTAAAGTCTGCTAAGAAAAAGACTCTTTTGAAACTCCTTCTTTACTCCATTACTAACGCTTTTCCAATTGCTAGTATTTCGACGATGCAACTGGACGTTAGAATTAGGTATAGCATGAGGCCTGACGCTTCACGATCATCTGACCAGTGACGAAATACACAGGCGGTTCGGTGTGGCACCTATAAGTGAGAAGACGAGGAAAAGCCGTCTACGATGGTATGGACACGCGCTTGGAGTAGATCAAGACACAATAGTAAAGTGCTGATTTTCATTGTCGATGGCAAACGATCTATCGGGAGACTGAGGCTACGTTGGCCAGATATCCTCGGGTATAGGCCTCAAGGTAGCGGGCTCGCATCCTGACCAACAACAAGAGTGTGTCAAGTGGAGACAGAGAGCCAAAAGAGTGGATCCTGGTAGACTGCGGGACAAACGCTGAGGAAGAAGCTTAGGTACAGCATACGTCCCCGCAGAGTTTGTTAATGGGCAGTAGAAAGCATAACCGGTTTCTACGGCTGCCTCGGAGCTGTGCCTGCAGTGTTTGGCTAGCTATACGTAGCGTGTGGAGCCCTGGCAGCTAGGTGGTGGTGCACGCAGCAGCCTGTGGTCGTGGTCGTCCAGAAGTGAATCACTGACGGCCGGCGCCGGCTCGCGCGCTCCGCTCAGCTGAGCGGCCGCTGGCGTCGCCTAATACGGCGTCACGCGCTGACGCCATCGCAGGGAGCGGCCGCTGACAACTTTCCAAGTACACCGCGGCCGCCGGAGGTGCGTCGCTCCTGCCTCTGCCAGGCGCCCAGCGCCTCCTGCCGTTCCTAAACTACGAGGTGCATTCAAGTTCTAAGGCCTCCGATTTTTTTTTTCTAATTAACTACTCACCCGAAATCGATGAAACTTGCGTTACTTCTCGACGTAATCGCCCTGCAGACGTACACATTTTTCACAACGCTGACGCCATGATTCCATGGCAGCGGCGAAGGCTTCTTTAGGAGTCTGTTTTGACCACTGGAAAATCGCTGAGGCAATAGCAGCACGGCTGGTGAATGTGCGGCCACTGAGAGTGTCTTTCATTGTTGGAAAAAGCCAAAAGTCACTAGGAGCCAGGTCAGGTGAGTAGGGAGCATGAGGAATCACTTCAAAGTCGTTGTCACGAAGAAACTGTTGCGTAACGTTAGCTCGATGTGCGGGTGCGTTGTCTCGATGAAACAGCACACGCGCAGCCCTTCCCGGACGTTTTTGTTGCAGTGCAGGAAGGAATTTGTTCTTCAAAACATTTTCGTAGGATGCACCTGTTACCGTAGTGCCCTTTGGAACGCAATGGGTAAGGATTACGCCCTCGCTGTCCCAGAACATGGACACCATCAGTTTTTCAGCACAGGCGGTTACCCGAAATTTTTTGGTGGCGGTGAATCTGTGTGCTTCCATTGAGCTGATTGGCGCTTTGTTTCTCGATTGAAAAATGGCATCCACGTCTCATCCATTGTCACAACCGACGAAAAGAAAGTCCCATTCATGCTGTCGTTGCGCGTCAACATTGCTTGGCAACATGCCACACGGGCAGCCATGTGGTCGTCCGTCAGCATTCGTGGCACCCACCTGGATGACACTTTTCGCATTTTCAGGTCGTTATGCAGGATTGTGTGCACAGAACCCACAGAAATGCCAACTCTGGAGGCGATCTGTTCAACAGTCATTCGGCGATCCCCCAAAACAATTCTCTCCACTTTCTCGATCGTGTCGTCAGACCAGCTTGTGCGAGCCCGAGGTTGTTTCAGTTTGTTGTCACACGATGTTCTGCCTTCGTTAAACTGTCGCACCCACAAACGCACTTTCGACACATCCATAACTCCATCACCACATGTCTCCTTCAACTGTCGATGAATTTCAATTGGTTTCACACCACGCAAATTCAGAAAACGAATGATTGCACGCTGTTCAAGTAAGGAAAACGTCGCCATTTTAAGTATTTAAAACAGTTCTCATTCTCGCCGCTGGCGGTAAAATTCCATCTGCCGTACGGTGTTGCCACTTCTGGGACGTATTGACAATGAACGCGGCCTCATTTTAAAACAATGTGCATGTTTCCATCTCTTTCCAGTCCGGAGAAAAAAAATCGGAGGCCTTAGAACTTCAATGCACCTCGTAAGTGCCCGCACATGTTCAGTGCTCACAGTGTTGGTTCAAATGGCTCTGAGCACTATGGGACTTAACTTCTGAGATCATCAGTCCCCTAGAACTTAGAACTACTTAAACCTAACTAACCTAAGGACATCACACACATCCATGCCCGAGGCAGGATTCGAACCTGCGACCGTAGCAGTCGCGCGGTTCCAGACTGACCAGACTAGAACCGCTCAGCCACCCCCGGCAGGATGTGTGTGATGTCCTTAGGTTACTTAGGTTTAAGTAGTTCTAAGTTCTAGGGGACTGATGACTTCAGAAGTTAAGTCCCATAGTGCTCAGAGCCATTTTTTAATCACTCCCTAAGCTTACACACTACCTAACCTAAATTATCCTAAGGACAAACACACACACCCATGCCCGAGGGAGGACTCGAACCTTCGCCGGAACCAGCCGCACAGTCCATGACCGCTGCGCCTTAGACCGCTGTGTGCGGGACGATAAAGTGAGTGAAGAATGTGTTGAACGAGTGAGAGAGCCTTTCACGCCTCATACCAAGCAGTCAATCCGTAAGGCAAGTCATGAATTAGCAATTACAGTGACGTCTGTGTCGACAGTTTCTAAGGAGACGCTTACAACTATGTCCTTATCGTCTGCAATTGTTGCAAGCTCTACAGTCTACAGACTACGGCTTACTTGCCAACTATGCAAACGAAATGTCGCTGCATGATGACGAAGATTTTCTGGATCGTGTCGCCTTCAATGATGAATCGGTATTTCAGCTAAGTCGAAATGTCAACACACATTATGTGCGCATCTGGGGATCAGAAAATCCCCACGAGATGGTACAGATGCAACGAGACTGCCCTAAACTGAATCCTAGCAGAAAGATGAAGTAACTGCAACTGGCGTTTCTTATCTTGATGCATCACAAGTATAGCTCTTCCGTCAACAGGAAAAAAGCTGAACCGTAGAACTTCATTTGGCAGCAAGATGGTGCGCCGCCTCACTGGGATAACTCAGTACGCAGTTGGTTGAACGGCGTTGTACCGCATCGCTGGCTTAACCCCAAGGGGCCTGATGGCAGAGCTCATTTCGCATGGCCTCCACGTTCACCGACCTGACGCCATACGATTTTTACCTTTGGAAGTTCATGAAGGATCATGTGCATGTACCTCCGCTATCAACTGGTCTACTCGACTTAAGAAACATAATTGGAGCAGACGCACTGATCAAGATTTGAGAAGAACTCGCCTATCGACTCGATATTTGCCGTGTGACGAATGGTACTCACGTTGAACACGTGCAAGAAAAACTATTTCAGTTAAGTTTCAGTTATGTATTGTTTATAATTGTAAGTTGAATGTGATAAATGTTACCAAATCTTAAAACCCCTGCATTCGTTTTGAAACATGCGGTATGTATCAGCTCCACGCATCTCATCAGGGGCTTTACAGTTACATGTACATTAATTTTTAGTTATAGATACCTTTGATGTGCGATGAGATCTATTTGCTGGTTGTGTCAGTGAGCTTGTGTACGGAATTGTGCCCATTTTTGAGGAATATATACTTATCTGGTACACAGAGCCCAGAAAAAAACACAACACCATCAATTCCCACGTCATATACAGCTGTTTACATTTATTTGGCATTTAAGCATAAACGAATCTACAATAAAAAATTAAAAAAAACTGTAAAGAACCCGACGATGACAGCATGCTGCCGAAACGCGTCGTGCCAGTATTTGTTGCTAAATAAAAGTGACTGACACAGACAAACTATTTTATGTATTTTTTCTTTGAAGTTACGTGCCTGCAGTTGTAGTATATATGAAAATTCCCAAGCCACAATACCATAGCTTGGCGCTAGAAGGACCAAAACGACATGACGCAGCCCACTGAAAAAGTGAGCTATCGAGGTATAAGACCAAGCCAGTCGGCTAAAGAAGTCATTTGGATTGGGCTGACGCAGCTTCAAACTTTCCACTGCTGCCGAAAATCAACTGCCGCACGATAACACCGTTGTATCAACGTACTGCGCCATGTTGTTTTGGCGCCTCTATCGGCGTGCTGTGCTACTACAGCGCGAGGTTTTAACGTTTATTACTAGGATTGCACACATGTGCCTGCAAACGAACAAAAAGTTAATTACTTGACTTTACTTTTTTCAAAACTTTGACTACTCCCCGTGCAACGGGACCATGATTTATTGGGAAAAAATTAGCCAAATTGACTGTGGCCTTATCTTTAAATAAACGGCTCCTGAAGAATTTTCTATGGTGAAGAGTTCAAATCAACGTTTGTAAATTACAAAGCTGCGTCCAGCGCATTGCATAGGATACTATTTTGATAATATTATTATTTGCTTTAATTGTTCTGTTGTCAGCAGCTTGTGATTTTGTGGTTAGCGTTCGTGACTGTCGATCGAAGTGCCCCGGGTTCGATTCCCGCCCGGTTGAGGGATATTCTCTGCTCGGAACTGGGTGTGTGCGTATGCTATCCTCATCACCGACGCGGAAGTCGCCGAAATGGCGTCAAATAAGGACTTGCAAAAGGCAACCGAACTTCTCAGAAGGGGATTCCCGACCAGAAATGACATACCCAAATTCATTCCCTCATGCATCGATCTGTTCACGACAAATATGAGATATAGAAGTGTTGTGGTAGTAAAACTTTTGTATGTAAGTGTTCGTCATAGGCGATGTAAAACCGAGTGATATTGAGAATTTCGCCCAGGAGATGTGTTCTGATAGTGTAATTGTATGGTTTCCAGAATAATGACTGCTTGCGGCCGGCCGAAGTGGCCGCGCGGTTCTGGCGCTGCAGTCTGGAACCGCGAGACCGCTACGGTCGCAGGTTCGAGTCCTGCCTCGGGCATGGATGTGTGTGATGTCCTTAGGTTAGTTAGGTTTAACTAGTTCTAAGTTCTAGGGGACTAATGACCTCAGCAGTTGAGTCCCATAGTGCTCAGAGCCATTTGAACCATTTGAACTGCTTGCGAAAAGCAGGATATTCGTGATATAAATTTCCAGTTGTATCTTAAGAGGCAGGAAAAGTATTATTTGATTACTTCCGTGGAGGCCTTAATTTGCTTTAAACGTCTGGAGCCAGTCACAGTGTTTAAGAACTTGGAGCTAACAGCACGATGCGAACACGTGGACGGCGATTGGAGGACAGGTTTTCTGGGAGAGTTCTGAGAGAGTGCAGTATATATCTTAAGGAATCAGCTTTCAACATTATTGAGTGCTTCTCCAGTGTTTAACAGACGTTATGAAGCGGTGCCTTACGGAATATATGAAAAATTCAGTTGTGTTTTTTGTGATCTCGGTATGTAAGTATAACCTTACGAAAAATGCATCCAAACCTATACACAAATAAGACACCGACTGGCTAAATGGTACAAAGTAGCCTCCGCCAAGCACTTGACAATGGGTTGTGGAGTATACATAGGCTTTACACAAAATACACTGGCAGATCCTTCTAAATTTAACATTAAATATGGCTCTGGAAAACTGGCATAATAACTCTCGAAAGAAATCTGTCCTGCATAGCTACACAATTTTAATTTCGCTGGATATCCTGGCTTAGACGGACTTAGTAGCAATTCCTATCATTGAAAGTATATGTGTTTGCCCTCAGAGACACAGATTTGTCATCTGAAATCCTTTGGCACATTATTTAGAAATGTCGAGGAGTAATTGTTGAATGTCAGCTGCGAACATACTAGGCATGATTTGATGAATCCTGACTTTATACTGAAGTTTCGGTCTTGCTACCACTCGTCTTTCACCGTAGTCGACGGTATTTCGACAGTTTCCGTGTCAGTCATCTTCAGGTAAGCCATCGAAGACTGAAGACTTCTCCCGGTCAACAATTTATCAGCGTACGGTGCGTATTCCGCGTTTGCAATTAAGATATTGGTAGCAGACGGACCACATTACGCTGTGGGCATCGCCCTCAGTGGTGGAACTGCGGAACTGAACTGCTAAGTCTGTCTTCTTCGTCTGGAACAAATCTTGGAAATGGCGGGGTTCCACGTATTATCCAACTGATACCCGCAATCAAGATCATTAGATTTTCCGCCATGCGCATTTCCCCTGGTTCAGTAATGATGGAGTCACGCTGCTGTGACCAAAATTACAGGTGTTCAGTGCAGCGTTCCTCACGGTGCGCGCGGGTTGGCCTATCAAAACCATATTGTGTAGATTCCGACCCTTCTTTGAATATTCAACTCATCGGGAATATTTTAAAATTCAGGCACATCACTTTCTCGACGAACTTCATAGAAATATCTTTGGCGAGTGTTCTTTGCTAATTACTGCTGTCGCTGAATGTATACAATGGAATACCAACCAGCACACACGAAGCTAATAGGTGGTTCTACATCTACACACACACACTCACTCCGCAAGACACCATTCGGTGTATGGTGTAGAGTACCTTGGACCAGCGCTAGTCATTCGCTTTCCCGCTCCGCAGTAAAATGGAGCGAGAGTAAAAACGTCTATATGCAAGCACTAATTTCTCTCCCCTTTGCGATCCTTACGCGAGATGTCTCTTGGTGGCACTAGGGTCGTTCTGTAGTCTCTCACAAATGCCGGCTCTCTAAACTTCCTGAAGAATGTTTCTAGAAGAGAGCGTCTTCTTCCCTTCAGGAATTCTCTATTCATTTAACTTTAATAATACTTGCGTGTTGATAGAACCTAGCAGTAAGCCTCTGTAGCACATGGATGTCTTCCTTTAACACGAACTGGTTGGGATCCCAAACATTCGAGGAGAAGCCAAGAATGGCTCCCAGAAGTGTTCTGTTCGCGGTCCCCCTTATAGATGAGCAACACTTTCCTAGAGTTCTCCCAATAAATCGAAGTCTATTCGCCTTCCCTGCAACATACTTTAAGTGCTATATTTTCATTTCATGTCGCTTTGCAAAATTAAGCCTAGATATTTAGTCAGCGTGACTATGCCAAGCAGCACGCCATTGTTACCGTATTCGAACGTTGCGGATTATTTTTCCTACTCATCTGCACTGACTTACGTTTTCCCATACTTAAAGCAAGTTGGTTGACGGAGAAACTGGCATATTTCGAAATTAGGAACGTTCTCTCTAAGTTTCGAATCTGTTTACTAGATAATGCTCTCTGCAAAGTACGCAGAATTATAGTATCTGCACATATGCAACAATCACTACTTATTACCTTCAATAACGACCTTACAAAAGTATGGTATTTTTTTGTTACAGCTAGAAACTAAACTGAATAACAACAACAACAAAAATGGCTCTGAGCACTATGGGACTTAACATCTTAGGTCATCAGTCCCCTAGAACTTAGAACTACTTAAACCTAACTAACCTAAGGACATCACACACATCCATGCCCGAGGCAGGATTCGAACCTGCAACCGTAGCAGCAGCGCGGTTCCGGACTGAATAACAACAGTGCACAATGACAACAAAAGGAAAAAAATGCCACCTGGATCAAGTTTCGATAGTGAAAATGATGTACAACACTTGTCCCTGTAAGTCAACGACAGAAATTCACGGTACATTTGCTTTTATTACCAGTACGTCTTAGGTTCCTTACGATAAATGTAGATATCGGGCCTAACCAGTCATTCATTACATGACAGAAATACATCATCTTCAGAAAGATTGTATGTGCTTCTGCCTAATACTTGCGAATCACGAGAGATGGACGAACAACTTGTAACAACAGCGGCGAAGTGCAGTGTCCATTCTCAGTTGATGCGATCGACAGAGACAAGCAAAGCTGTGTTCGCAAGAGTAGCGCTGCACGACACTGATCCAATAATATTGTAAGTGGGGAGGGCAGTTTCTCTCCTAAAAGAGCTCAACCAAATGAAACATACATATCTTTCTCAGCAATTGCATTCAGAGACGAGGACCTGTTCAGCCGCCCAATGAAGATAAATTAATAGGAATAGGCGTCGGTAACAATACCAAAAACATTCGCCGTAAGAATCTGCATCGTCAAACAAGTCAGTAAAGAGCACAAGAAATCGAAAAGTGACTATGAGTTAGCTGTACGTTCAAGCTGCATCAGACGCATAAGTTGCAAAAGGCGACGAGATTCGAAGTATTCCATAAAAGACAAGTTGACACCTCGCCAAGTTTTATTAAACGCATTGCAGCAGTTCACTGCAAGAAGTTTCAGCGCCTGCAGGCCAACGATACGTAGCCAAAGAATTATTCAAGATCGGCAGCACAGAATATTCTGAATGCACCATATAAGGTAAAGATATCAATCTCATTTCGCTAAATGCTGGAATACGTCTGCTTCGATGAGTATCTAGACAAATAAATAACGGGTGTAAGTCTGCAGGCTTTCGACCCCTTTGCTGGGATCTTCCTCTGCTAGCAGTAGTGGACACCAAAAGATCCTGAGGAAGATCCCAGCAGAGGGGTAGAAACGTCTAACATTTCAGAAGAAACATGACACGGCCTAATAACCCAAAAGATTTTAACTTCAAATAACGGGTGACCACAGCTTTTCGATTTGATTGTCACTTTGCAGACTCTCCTCATCCGGTCTCACGACTATTAGGTGGTCTTCGTGAACTGAATCCCAGGAGCTTCGCTTCACTGGTTAGCAACGCTAACAATAGGACTATTGGTAGTAGTTTGACTAAAAGTTAACTACAATCGGAATCGAATAATTAGCTGCAAAGGAAAACTGCGCTCCGTTTGAAATTCTTCTTCATTTAAATTATTTGCCAGAAGACTGGACTAGAAAACAGGAAACATGATGCACCTTCCGCCAAAATCTCTAAAATGTACGGCATAGTAATTTGGTTGCATTCGGTTCTGTTATTACCTGCAGTCTGTCTATAAAGAAAAGTATCAGGAAAGGAATTTGCGCAAAGTAAAGAGACATTCGACATTTACGAATACCTCAGAGCTTAACCATCCCGATTTAAAGGCAAGATATTCAAATTTTATAGTTTGCAGTTGCTTATGTTTCAAACGCAATAAAATGTTAGGTTGGTGGAAATCAATCTGTCGCACTCCATCTTTCGTCCTTTCTAACTTAGAACAAAATTTTAACATTAACGATGTTCTACATCTACATTTATACTCCGCAAGCCACCCAACGGTGTGTGGCGGAGGGCACTTTACGTGCCACTGTCATTACCTCCCTTTCCTGTTCCAGTCGCGTGTGGTTCACGGGAAGAACGACTGCCGGAGAGCCTCTGTGCCCGCTCGAATCTCTCTAATTTTACATTCGTGATCTCCTCGGGAGATATAAGTAGGGGGAAGCAATATACTATATACCTCATCCAGAAACGCACCCTCTCGAAACCTGGACAGCAAGCTACACCGCGATGCAGAGCGCCTCTCTTGCAGAGACTACCACTTGAGTTTGCTAAACATCTCCGTAACGCTATCACGCTTACCAAATGACCCTGTGACGAAACGCGCCGATCCTCTTTCGATCTTCTCTATCTCCTGTGTCAACCCGACCTGGTACGGATCCCACACTGATGAGCAATACTCAAGTATAGGTCGAACGAGTGTTTTGTAAGGCACCTCCTTTGTTGATGGACTATATTTTCTAAGGACTCTCCCAATGATTCTCAACCTGGCACCCGCCTTACCAACAATTAATTTTATATGATCATTCCGCTTCAAATCGTTCCGCACGCATACTCCCAGATATTTTACAGAAGTAACTGCTACCAGTGTTTGTTCCGCTAGCATATAATCGTACAATAAAGGATCTTTCTTGTTAATTGCAGAAACCACTATCTTCAATAATGACAGTGTTTTAAGTTGTTTTACATTGCATCTGCATTATTCAAAAGGATGTTATGCAGCTTTCGTTTTATTTTTCTATACATGGTCTGTATTACGCAAAAAGACAGTTTAACTTCATTGAAACTAATTTTAGTTTATTAAGAAAGTTGAAAAAGAGAGAAAACGTGCTGGCGTTTGGTTATGGCGTATCATTGTGTCTTTTTTTTCTTTGCCCTGACCTTCTGACGTCGAAGTCCCATACTTGTACAGACTTTTCCTTATGTAGTGTTTCACCGTATATTCACTTCTGTAGTGTCTCTCATTACGTTATCGGCTGTTCTTAACCTGAGTCCAGTAATATTCAAGTTGTATCTCTCATTATGCACGTGTGAGTCATGAGCAATACCTCCAAATAGGGTGGCAGTACTGGAGAGAAAAAACAACGAATATTGTCTCCAGTAGGCCTTTATTTCATGTTACCCGACGAGGTCTGTTCACATCAGATACTGCAACCTGTGAACGACATTGAGAATAACTGAGGACGACTGGGGGCTGAGAAACATGTGCTGCTAATAAGCAGGTATTTGCGAGTGAAGGCCCCCGCTCAACAAGGCCAGTTACAAAGGCACGTAAATGCGTAAATGTTGAGTGTGGGGCGAGGCTTACCTCGCGGGGTCGTCTTCTTCGTCTTGGCGGCGATGCCCGTTGACCTGGCGGTGCTTCCTGCGCGCGGGCACCACGCCGTCGTACTCGCGCTCGCGGCCGTAGATGCTGCCGCCGAAGGGGTCCTCGCCCAGGTAGAACCTGCGCTGGTGCTGCATCATGTTGCCGCTGCCGCTGCTGGAGCGCGACTGAGCCGAGCGTGAGGCCCGCGGCGGCGCGGAGGGCCTGGCTCCCCCCTCCCAGCCGTCCGCGTCCACCGCGCATGCGCCGCCCACGCCGGCGCGCGCCGCTGCCGCCTTGCTCCCAGGAATGCTGCCGGAGCCTGAAGTGGCACAAAAAGTGCGCAAAACAGGAAAGATTACTGCGCGTTCTTGGCCGCACGCGCTGAGGTGCTGTACTTCTTGGACTCTACACTGCTGCTCAAACTTAAGTGAGATACTGGATACGGGTCCGCCTGTTATGCGAACAAGTTTTCTCATTTAAACTACACGTTTGAGCGCCTTTGTGTCATCCTCAGTGAGTATTCTTTATTAATTATAACAAAAGCAGACAAAGGCAATGTATTAGTGATAATGAGTGAAAAGTTACCCAACGACAAAACACTAGATGGGACAACATCACCAAGACAACCAAAAGCCCAATAGCAAAGTACCACAGTCACATTCAACAATCACTGAAAAACGTTAAATACATTCACAAAAGGTCAGATAAAAGAATGACTCAGAAAAATACAAAGATACCCACACTTAACTCCTTATCGAAGGTGCACAAACAAAATATTGCAATAAGATCAGTCATCACTTTCAGAAATGATCCATCCTATCATCTACTCCAACACACACACTGCGTTTTATTGGCAGGACACTTAGAAAATGTAAGAGACCTACTAAGGAGACTGCCTACACTACGCTTGTCCGTCCTCTTTTAGAATACTGCTGCGTGGTGTGGGATCCTTACCAGATAGGACTGACGGAGTACATTGAAAAAGTTCAGAGAAGGGCAGCACGTTTTGTGTTATCGCGAAATATGGGAGAGAGTGTCAGTGAAATGATACAGGATTTGGGATGTACATAATTAAAAGAAAGGCGTTTTTCGTTGCGACGGAATCTCCTCACGAAATTCCAATCAGCAACTGTCTACTCCGAATGCGAAAATATTTTGTTGACACCGACCGACATAGGGAGGAACGATCACCACGATAAAATAAGGGACATCAGAGCTCGTACGGAAAGATATAGGTGTTCATTCTTTCCGCGCGCTATACGAGATTGAAAAAAATAGAGAATTGTGAAGGTGGTACGATGAATGGTTCAAATTTTGATAAGACACAGTACATACAGTTCAGTATAGTGAATGGTATGACGCTATTAATAAATATAGACCTTAATCAGAAGCATATAGCTAAGGTAGAATATTCCAAATTTTTAGGTGTGTCCATTGACGAGAGATTAAATTGGAAGAAACACATTGATGATCTGCTGAAACGTTTGAGTTCAGCTACTTATGCAATAAGGGTCATTGCAAATTTTGGTGATAAACATCTTAGTAAATTAGCTTACTACGCCTATTTTCACTCTTTGCTTTCATATGGCATCATATTTTGGGGTAATTCATCACTGAGGAATAAAGTATTTATTGCACAAAAGCGTGTAATCAGAATAATAGCTGGAGTCCACCCAAGATCATCCTGCAGACATTTATTTAAGGATGTAGGGATATTCACAGTAGCTTCTCAGTATATATACTCTCTTATGAAATTTGTTATTAACAACCAAACCCAATTCAAAAGTAATAGCAGTGTGCATAACTACAATACTAGGAGAAAGGATGATCTTCACTATTCAAGATTAAATCTAACTTTGGCACAGAAAGGGGTGAATTATACTGGCACTAAAGTCTTTGGTCACTTACCAAATATAATCAAAAGCCTGACAGATAACCAACAAGTATTTAAGAACAAATTAAAAGAATTTCTGAATGACAACTCCTTCTACTCCATAGAGGAATTTTTAGATATAAATTAAAAAGAAAAACAAAAAAAATACTTAAAAAAATAAAAAATAAAAAAATAAAAAAACACAAAAAATGAAAAAGTTGTTATATTAACTTAAGTATGTTGTTAAATTAACTTAATTATGTCATGTATTGGAAAATTTGACTCGTTCCACATCATTACGAAATATCGTATTCATGATCCATGGAACTAGTATTAATCTAATGTAATCTAATATAATCTGGCTCTGAGCACTATGTGACTTAACTTCTGAGGTCATCAGTCGCCTAGAACTTAGAACTTTACTAAACCTAACTAACCTAAGGACATCACACACATCCATGCCCGAGGCAGGATTCGAACCTGCGACCGTAGCGGTCGCTCGGCTCCAGACTGTAGCGCCCAGAACCGCACGGCCACTCCGGCCGGCCTTCGTGGTACGATGAACCCACTGCCAGGCACTTAAATGTGATTTGCAGAGTGTCCATGTAGATGTAGATGTAGATATTACTAAGGAAAATGTACGTTTAAGAAACGACAGGAAACGGGAAACTAATAGGGTGAAGAACATAGACATTCCAGACACAAGTCTAATACACTGAGATGACAAAACTCATGGGACACCTGTTGATGTTGTGTTGGACCTCCTTTTGTCTGACGTAGTGCAGCAACTCGACACAGCATGGACTCAACAAATCGTTGCAAGACCCCTGTAGAAATATTGATCTTGTTGGCTCTGTAGTTGTCCATAACAGCGAAAATGTTGCCAGTGCAGGATTTCATGCACGAACTAACCCCTAGATTACGTCCCACAACTGTTTGATAGGATTCATATCGAGCGATCCAGGTGACGAAATCACTCGCTCGAATTGTTCAGAATGTTCTTCATACGAATCACGAGCAGTTGTGGCCGAGTGACATACCGCAAAGTCATGCGTGAAAGTTCCATCGTTATTTGGAAACAAGTAGCGGAACGTTTCCATTTCCAGTCAATTGTCGGCTTAGTTGGATCAGAGAACGCAGTCCATTCCATATACAGGGTGTTTCAAAAATGACCGCTATATTTGAAACGGCAATACAAACTAAACGAGCAGCGATAGAAATACACCGTTTGTTGCAATATGCTTGGGACAACAGTACATTTTCAGGCAGACAAACTTTCGAAATTACAGTAGTTACAATTGTCAACAACAGATGGCGCTGCGGTCTGGGAAACTCTATAGTACGATATTTTCCACATATCCACCATGCGTAGCAATAATATGGCGTAGTCTCTGAATGAAATTACCCGAAACCTTTGACAACGTGTCTGGCGGAATGGCTTCACATGCAGATGAGATGTACTGCGTCAGCTGTTCAATTGTTTCTGGATTCTGGCGGTACACCTGGTCTTTCAAGTGTCCCCACAGAAAGAAGTCACAGGGGTTCATGTCTGGCGAATAGGGAGGCCAATCCACGCCGCCTCCTGTATGTTTCGGGTAGCCCAAAGCAATCACACGATCATCGAAATATTCATTCAGGAAATTAAAGACGTCGGCCGTGCGATGTGCCCGGGCACCATCCTGCATAAACCACGAGGTGTTCGCAGTGTCGTCTAAGGCACTTTGTACCGCCACAAATTCACGAAGAATGTCCAGATAGCGTGATGCAGTAATCGTTTCGGATCTGAAAAATGGGCCAATGATTCCTTTGGAAAAAATGGCGGCCCAGACCAGTACTTTTTGAGGATGCAGGGACGATGGGACTGCAACATGTGGCTTTTCGGTTCCCCATATGCGCCAGTTCTGTTTATTGACGAAGCCGTCCAGGTAAAAATAAGCTTCGTCAGTAAACCAAATGCTGCCCACATGCATATCGCCGTCATCAATCCTGTGCACTATATCGTTAGCGAATGTCTCTCGTGCAGCAATGGTAGCGGCGCTGAGGGGTTGCCGCGTTTGAATTTTGTACGGATAGAGGTGTAACCTCTGGCGCATGAGACGATACGTGGACGTTGGCGTCATTTGGACCGCAGCTGCAACACGGCGAACGGAAACCCGAGGCCGCTGTCGGATCACCTGCTGCACTAGCTGCGCGTTGCCCTCTGTGGTTGCCGTACGCGGTCGCCCTACCTTTCCAGCACGTTCATCCGTCACGTTCCCAGTCCGTTGAAATTTTTCAAACAGATCCTTTATTGTATCGCTTTTCAGTCCTTTGATTACATTAAACCTCCGTTGAAAACTTCGTCTTGTTGCAACAACACTGTGTTCTAGGCGGTGGAATTCCAACACCAGAAAAATCCTCTGTTCTAAGGAATAAACCATGTTGTCTACAGCACACTTGCACGTTGTGAACAGCACACGCTTACAGCAGAAAGACGATGTACAGAATGGCGCACCCACAGACTGCGTTGTCTTCTATATCTTTCACATCACTTGCAGCGCCATCTGTTGTTGAAAATTGTAACTACTGTAATTTCGAAAGTTTGTCCGCCTGAAAATGTACTGTTGTCCCAAGCATATTGCAACAAACGGTGTATTTCTATCGCTGCTCGTTTAGTTTTTATTGCCGTTTCAAATATACCGGTCATTTTTGAAACACCCTGTAAATACAGCCCAGACCACTATGGAGCCACCATCAGCTTGCACTGTGCCTTGTTGACAGACTGGGCCTGTGGCTGTTACCAACTGAAATTGAAACACATCTGACCAGGCCACGAATTTGCAGTCGTCTGGGGTCCAACCGATGTCACGAGCCACTGGGGACCAAACCGCACGATAACCCTGGGTTCGGTGTGGGGCGGCGGTGGGGTGAGTGGACTGCTGTAGCCTGTCGTGGGTTTGTGTGCCACTGAGGGCTACGGCGGGAAACACGCCTCTCCGTCGTTTCCAGGTCCACAGCTCCATACAGTACAGTACAATGGTAAACTCTTCACACTCCCGAGAAGTGAAACAATAAGAAAAATGCAATCGAAACATTTCAAAACATATACATTTATTTACTCGAGAAAATATGTAGAAGTGAAATAATATTTAGAAGGCAGTAAGTGGCATCTTTTTACTTTGTCCTTTGTACGTTGCTCCTCCTTTTGGTAAATGCAAAATAACATCGATGTTTTAGTTAAATAGATCTGACGTTTCCATTACTGAAATATTTTTCTTTAAAAAACTTTTATCTACCTCTGTTGTTATTTTTGCACAATGTAGGCTTCTTCTTTGCCAGGTACTGAAAACGTAAATACCTTTCAGTTGGATATTCCGTCTCCTTTTGTGGCAGAACGCTAGTAGGAAAAACACCATGCTTCATGTTCCTTTGCATTGTGTCACAAAAACAAAGCAAATCACAAAATAAAGACGAAGAAGAAAAAATATTACGAAATCCATTACTGTAATAGGAGTGAGCTCGGCGATTAACTTCCGATATTAGCGCATGACTGCACTGTACCCCATTCAGCGCATGCGCAGTCTGCAGTGTACTTTGGACTTCAGAAGTCTACACTCGGTACAGTAATTTGCTTACTGACGTCATTGAGCCATCTGTGACGTGCTTGGCGGTTGATTAAAGTCCATTTTACATGTGTGGCTTTCTGATCAAAATCTACTACTCGACGTGTGTGCAACTAGTCGATGTGCGTGTTAAGTCAGCAGTCATCTACGTCGCAAGTGTGTCTTTGACCTCAAAGATTTATAGCTTGTGTCGTCCGTCCCGATAGCTGAATGGTCAGCGTGACGGACTGCCGGCTTAAGGGGCCCGGGTTCGATTCTACATCTACATTTCTACATCTACATTTATACTCCGCAAGCCACCCAACGGTGTGTGGCGGAGGGCACTTTACGTGCCACTGTCATTATCTCCCTTTCCTGTTCCAATCGCGTATGGTTCGCGGGAAGAACGACTGTCTGAAAGCTTCTGTGCGCGCTCTAATCTCTCTAATTTTACATTCGTGATCTCCTCGGGAGGTATAAGTAGGGGGAAGCAATATATTCGATACCTCATCCAGAAACGCACCCTCTCGAAACCTGGCGAGCAAGCTACACCGCGATGCAGAGCGCCTCTCTTGCAGAGTCTGCCACTTGAGTTTGTTAAACATCTCCGTAACGCTATCACGGTTACCAAATAACCCTGTGACGAAACGCGCCGCTCTTCTTTGGATCTTCTCTATCTCCTCCGTCAACCCGATCTGGTACGGATCCCACACTGATGAGCAATACTCAAGTATAGGTCGAACGAGTGTTTTGTAAGCCACCTCCTTTGTTGATGGACTACATTTTCTAAGGACTCTCCCAATGAATCTCAACCTGGTACCCGCCTTACCAACAATTAATTTTATATGATCATTCCACTTCAAATCGTTCCGCACGCATACTCCCAGATATTTTACAGAAGTAACTGCTACCAGTGTTTGTTCCGTTATCATATAATCATACAATAAAGGATCCTTCTTTCTATGTATTCGCAATACATTACATTTGTCTATGTTAAGGGTCAGTTGCCACTCCCTGCACCAAGTGCCTATCCGCTGCAGATCTTCCTGCATTTCGCTACAATTTTCTAATGCTGCAACTTCTCTGTATACTACAGCATCATCCGCGAAAAGGCGCATGGAACTTCCGACACTATCTACTAGGTCATTTATATATATTGTGAAAAGCAATGGTCCCACAACACTCCCCTGCGGCACGCCAGAGGTTACTTTAACGTCTGTAGATGTCTCTCCATTGAGAACAACATGCTGTTTTCTGTTTGCTAAAAACTCTTCAATCCAGCCACACAGCTGGTCTGATATTCCGTAGGCTCTTACTTTGTTTATCAGGCGACAGTGCGGAACTGTATCGAACGCCTTCCGGAAGTCAAGGAAAATGGCATCTACCTGGGAGCCTGTATCTAATATTTTCTGGGTTTCATGAACAAATAAAGCGAGTTGGGTTTCACACGATCGCTGTTTCCGGAATCCATGTTGATTCCTACATAGTAGATTCTGAGTTTCCAAAAACGACATGATACTCGAGCAAAAGACATGTTCTAAAATTCTACAACAGATCGACGTCAGAGAGATAGGTCTATAGTTTTGCGCATCTGCTCGACGACCCTTCTTGAAGACTGGGACTACCTGTGCTCTTTTCCAATCATTTGGAACCTTCTGTTCCTCTAGAGACTTGCGGTACACGGCTGTTAGAAGGGGGGCCGGGGATTTTCTCCGCTCAGGAAATACACAACGAGTAAGGGGTTATACCAGTTCCTAGGACTACTCCCGACTTCTCAATGGTGTTATTAACTTCATTATGACGTTTTCATTAATTTATGTACCTGTGCATCTCTTGTTATCCGTTTGTGTGCTCCAAATGACTTTGAGTTTGGACGGTTATGAATCAAATGACAGAACTGTCATTCCAGTTAAGACAATCAATTATATATATGTTTGCGTTTCGGATCTATGTCTCTGTCTGAACTGAAGAGGCTACTATTTATGTTCTATTTTGTAAGCTTACAAATGGCACTATATTGAAATGTGTTCTTCAGTCTATTGTAGGATACAATTCGTGTTGAATCAGTTCCAGCACTTCAATATTTTGTTTTTGTGCTTATGTACATATATGGTTGTTTTAGTAAAGGAAAAAAAGGTAAAAAAAATAGCTGAATGGTCAGCGTGACGGACTGCCGGCTTAAGGGGCCCGGGTTCGATTCCCGGCTGGGCCGGGATTTTCTCCCCTCAGGTACTGGGTGTTGTGTTGTCTTCATCATCATTTCATCCCCATCGGGCGCGCAGGTCGCCGAATGTGGCGTCGAATGTGATAAAACCTGCAACAAGGCGGCCGGCGCTTATTTTCATTTGCATAGATTGTGTCGAGGGTGCAGTTCTTAATTCCTGAATGAGCATGCACAGGAACAGTGGACAGTGACGGCGCTACTAACATCGGAAGTTAACCTATTCTGGCGGAGCTCACTCCTCTTATAGAAACCGATTTTGTGCTTTCGTATCCTCTTAACCTTCGTTGTGCCGTTTGCTACATTTTCGTGACACACTTTTCGGGCTGCACGAGGTTCTTGCAATTGTTTTGCACTATGTTCTCCTACTAGAAAGATGAAATATCTGGAAGCAAAAATTTATTTACGATCTATAAAGAAAACACGTACATTATGCGTAAATAAGAACATAAACTGATAAACACGTTTTACTAAAAATCATTTTAACAGTGAAAAAGTAATTATTTGACGAGAAAAATAATTCTTCGATATTATTCGGCACTTAACAAGAAACGTGCAAAGGACAAAGTAAAAAGGCGCTGTTTACCGGCACTGCGCTCTAGATATTCTTTGATGTGTCTATAAGTACGAGTTTTGCATGTTTTGAAATGTTTAGATGACACTTTTCCTATTCCTTCAGTTCTCAGGAGCGTGGAGTATTTAGTACACGATCTTTGAAAGGTAGATCCACTACGAAGTGGTCATTAATAAACTGTTATCATTCCTTGTTCCTACATTGTTTCTATATTTAGATTTTTTTCGTAAAAAGGAGAGTCTCTCATAACCTAGTTTCACTGTTCAGATGCCAAACTACACAGCAGACAGCTTTCGATTTTGGCGCTGACGTGTAAACGAAAACGACCACTTGTGACATGCAAGAAACAGTACAGGCTTAAGTCGCTAAGAGCGCTGCAGTAGACTCACTTGTCTCGAGTACTCAATTGGGACGAGAATGTCGATTGTGTTCAATTGGTTCAAATGGCTCTCAGCACTATAGGAACGTAACTTCTGAGGTCATCAGTCCCCTAGAACTTACAAGGGAACCTCCTCATCGGACCCCCCTCAGCTTTAGTTATAAGTTGACACAGTGGATAGGCCTTGAAAAACTGAACACAGACCAATCGAGAAAACAGGAAGAAGTTGTGTGGAACTATGAAAAAAATAAGCAAAATATACAAACTGAGTAGTCCATGTGCAACATATGCAACATCAAGGATAATGTGAGCGCAGGAGCGCAGTGGTCCCGTGGTTTGCGGGAGCAGCTGCGAATCGAGAGGTCCTTGGTTCAAGTCTACCTTCGAGTGAAAAGTTTAATTTTTTATTTTCAGACAATTATTATCTGTCCGTCCGTTATGTTTTCATCACTTTTTTTGGGAGTGATTATCACATTCACAAGAAAACCTAAATCGGGCAATGTAGAAGACTCTTTTTACCCATTCGCCAAGTGTACAAGTTAGGTGGGTCGACAACATATTCCTGTCATGTGACGCACATGCCGTCAACGGTGTCGTATAGAATATATGAGACGTGTTTTCCTGTGGAGGAATCGGTTGATCTAGCAATCAAATGTTTTCTGTTCCCATTGGAGAGGCACGTCCTTTCATAGACACTAAACGTATTACAGTGATTAGAGACGTCAATGAACGAACGGACAGATCATAACTTTTCGAAAATAAAGAAAGTAAAATTTTCATTTAAGGGAATATTTGAATCCAGGCCCTCTCGTTCTGCAGCTGCTCGCGCTAACCACGGGACCACGGCGCTCCTGAGCTCACGCTCTCTTTGATGTTGCCTACCTTGCGCATGCACTACTCAGTTTGTATATTTTGCTTATTTTTTTCATAGTTCCACACAACTTCTTCCTGTTTTCTCGATTGGTCTGTGTTCCGTTTTTCAAGGCCTATCCACTGTGCCAACTTATAACTAAATCTGAGGGGGATGCGATGGGGAGGTTCCCTTGTTAGAACTACCTAAATCTAACTAACCTAAGGACATCACACACATCCATGCCCGAGGCAGGATTCGAACCTGCGACCGCAGCGGCCGCGGTTCCAGACTGTAGCGCCTAGAACCGCTCGGCCACTCCGGCCGGCTGTCGATCGTGTAAAAAGGGCTTTACACACCAGCAAGTGATGCGCATCCACGAGTAGTCGATTTTGACCAGACAGTCTCTTGTGTAAAATGAGCTTTAGTGTTTATAAACCGACGAATGTCAAGTTGCACTGTCGCTGCCAGCGGCGATGTAG
Organism: Schistocerca cancellata; assembly: GCF_023864275.1. Taxonomy (NCBI): domain Eukaryota; kingdom Metazoa; phylum Arthropoda; class Insecta; order Orthoptera; family Acrididae; genus Schistocerca; species Schistocerca cancellata. The sequence goes on from NC_064626.1 coordinate 1,208,712,647, forward strand.
TTGTTGGCACTTGCTCAGATCCGGCGCTCTTACAGCAGCAGCAGGCGATGCAAGACGCGCGCAGTGTCACAGCAGTCGGCACTGAGTCAGACCTGCGGTACTGCAGGCGGTGACAGCTTTATGCGTCGTAAAGTATTCCTGACGACGGTGTCACAGAATGAGGTGCGACCCGCTTTGTCTCGCGTCCCCGTATGAGACCGGACCACATCTCGCTAGAGGCTGTACACAGCGGGGCGTTGTGTTGTCTGTTTCCTGCCTTCTCACCGAGCGGCATTCAAATGTAGGATGTCGTTCTGAGTTCATGCAAATGAGGCAGTGAACTATGCGTTCTTCGATTTGGCTTCCGCCGAGCCATTGTGGTCGCACTGCAAATAGATCTTTACGGGGAGTTTGTTACGTAATGTGTTACTTGCGTTAACAAAAGTCGAGCGGAGGTCCAAGACTCGAGACCTTTCCAGTCGGTGAAGCGAACAAGACGCCGCAGCAGTTGAAGCGCTGGACTCGCATATGAGAAATCAGAATTCAAAGCGTCTTCCGGCTATCTAGATTTAATAAAATATTTTTAATTTTTTAAAAAAAACATTAAAATGTTCTAAAAATATTTTTGGTAGCCGCCCTGGCTGTAAGCAGTTTCTTTATTACAGCGTCGCACACAACCGGTTTCGAGATGATTTAATCGCACCTTCAGGTGTAGGCATCTATGAAAAAATATAATAAGAATTATCAGGTATAATATTGTTAAAAATAAAGCAGTTATCCAGATAAATAGGAGAACAAATACTCACAAACCTAATTTAACATTGGATCGATAGTTAAGTATTTGTTCCCTTGTCTGTCTGGTTCATTGTCTTATTTTTACCATTATTAATTCATATTATATTTTTTATAGATTTTTGTACTTTCAACATTGCAGCACAGTCAGCAATCGTGATACTCTCATATATAAGAAACTATCATCCTTAATCGCGGTCATGAAACCAACCTTTACCTAGGTTTCAGCCCAAATAATTGAGCCTTCTTCAGAAGATATACCTGAATCTGTAATTTGTCTAAGAGGGCATGGTCTAGAAATAAAACTAAAACAGCCTGAATAGGCGTAGTCACATTTTAAAAATGCGGTACATAAGTTTAAATGGCTCTGAGCACTATGGGACTTAACTTCTGAGGTCATCAGTCCCCTAGAACTTAGAACTACTTAAACCTAACTAACCTAGGGACATCACACACATCCATGCCCGAGGCAGGATTCGGACCTGCGACCGTAGCAGTCGCGCGGTTCCGGACTGACGCGCCTAGAACCGCTTGGCCACCCCGGCCAGTCGTAAGTTAAGTCTTGGTTTTGACTTAGTACGTATGTACCGCATTTTTAAAATGTGACTACATCTATTCAGGCTGTTTTAGTTTTATTTCTAGACCATGCCCTCTTAGACAAATTATAGATTCAGGTATATCTTCTGAAGAAGGCTCAATTATTTGGACTGAAACCTAGGTAAAGGTAGGTTTCATTACCGCGATCGAGGCTGATAATTTCTTATATATTTTTCATAGATGCATACACCTGAGGATGCGATTAAATCATCGCGAAACTGGCTGTGTGTGATCCTGTAATAAAGGAACTACTAACATTTAATGTGGCTACCAAAAAGGTTTTTAGAAGATTTTAATAATTTTTTAAAAATATTTTGTCATGCACGTAAGCTGTGGATGCCCAGAGCGTAAAATTATATGCTATCTAAATTTAACTTAAATTTATGCATATTGTACGTAATTTGTTGAGGACAGAGACTGTATTCGGACATTTGTAAAATTATCTTTCTGCTTCAACCACTTTTGTTCAGACATGTTTACTGGCACGACGCGTTTCGTTAGCATGCTGTCATCATCAGATGTCTTACAATTAAGTACTCATTAATTTTTAATTATAGATTTCTTTGAAGTGCGATGAGGTCTACTTACTTACTGTCTGTAGCAGTGAGGTTACGTATCGAAATCCATCGCTGTACAGAAATATTGATTTGTTCCCTTGTTCTCGGAGATGATTTAAACATACAACTCTCTTAAGATGCACACTCAAATAAATCACTCTTTCTGTACTGGGATAAATTTCAGTGGATACTCTCACTGGTACACCCATTAAAAAGACCACATCACACCTCAAAAGACTTTAGAGGTCGTGAACGATGACTATTTACAACACACATGTGCTCGACAGTGGGTAGTATTGTTTTGTTAATGAATGAAAAATGATGTGATGACATGTATATTAGAGAAATGTTAATATGATGTAGTTAAGACGTTACGCTAGTAGGGGTGTGGGCAATGGGGGAGGGGAACTGAATTTTGGAAGAATCGCCATCAGAGAAAGGGAAGAGGGTGGGGGTCTGGGCTTTCAGAGAATTGGATTTTTGGTTTATAGCATCGGATTTTTGGTTTTATTTATCAGGGGATGGGGGCGATCATCTGTTGGAAATATGGCCGCACTAACAAACTTGTCAAATAGATCATTTTCTGAAGGGTTCGTCAAATCTCCAAATCTCCAGTTGTCTCAATTTTCGTACAGACTTTTTCGGTGGAGGAATGAATAATCAAGTGCAAATCCACGCTGAAAAGATTTTTCAAATGTGGACCGTGCAAAGCAGAATGTTGCTGGAAAGAAAAGAAAAAGTGTGGTTTTCTTTAAGGTATTCGATTTTTACAATTACTTTTGAACGTGTCGTTTCGCCACAGGCGTGGAAACATTGCATTCTCGAAACGATGCGTGTTGTGTGGCAAAACTAAACTAAAACACCTCATTCTGAAGATGAGCTGCAGCTGCAATAAACCGGTTGTCGTGCTGTTCGCTAGTTTTACTCGGTTCATATTACCGTACAGAAATACCCACGAAGATTCTCTGGCGGTAAAATAATTATATATCCGCATCCCGTGTTACGGCCAACGTGCGCATTTAGCGGTTAGCTGTTGGAACATACTCGGGGCTGAAAGACTGCTCGGGTCGGATTCCTGGTGAGTCAGCTGGCGTAGCTGCGTTGCAAAGGTGCGCGGACTGGTTGTCCGTGCAGCGCGCACGCCTCGGTTGGAGGTAAACAACCCAGCCGCCCGCTGCCGCAAACAAAATGACTGCAGCTTTCGCATCTGGCTTAGACACGTGATACTTTGTGTGTTGGAAGACACGGCTTGTTCCTCTCGCTTATATTGCAAACGAATTTGGAGACGTGCCTGCTCCTTTACCACCATTTTATTATGGTTGGCGACGATTTAATAATCAGCGATCCGAATTCAGCACTACCAAACACTCTCCTCACGAGACTGTGTAACACCATAGCTCTAACGCTCTACTGATTTATTTTGCCTTTTGTTTTATTTAATGTTATAACGTTGAGTTTCTGTAAATGTTTTGATTGAATCGATAACACAAAATTGTATACTCCTTTCTTTGTAAAAACTTTGATGTCTTTTGGAGTGTAGGAAGTGTAATTCCTGTAATATGTACAATATGAGCAAATTGTATGTTTTGTCTTTGTCATATAATCTCTTTGGTTATCTTTAAAATTAAATAATTTTATTCAAATAATTTTGTGTAGAACTACCAATATGTGCAAATGTTCTGTTTTATTTAATATGTTTGATTACTGTTATGTAGACTGCTGATCTTCACTTAGGGTTCTTAGTTATTTTGTATGTGGTTCCCCTCCGGAAAGAAACTTAGTAGCGCGTGCAAAATGTGGTTGGCATGGATAGAAAGGTGGAACCAAGAGTCAGTCGGGGACGAGCTACCAAACTGTCAACTGCTCATGTAAAAATTGTATACAGGGTGTTACAAAAAGGGTTCGGCCAAACTTTCAGGAAACATTCCTCACATACAAAGAAAGAAAATATGTTATGTGGACATGTGTCCGGAAACGCTTACTTTCCATGTTAGAGCTAACTTTATTACTTCCCTTCAAATCACATTAATCATGGAATGGAAACACACAGCAGCAGAACGTACCAGCGTGACGTCAAACACTTTGTTACAGGAAATGTTTAAAATGTCATCCGTTAGCGAGGATACATGCATCCACCCTCCGTCGCATGGAATTCCTGATGCGCTGATGCAGCCCTGGAGAATGGCGTATTGTATCACAGCCGTCCACAATACGAGCACGAAGAGTCTCTACATTTGGTACCGGGGTTGCGTAGGCAAGAGCTTTCAAATGCCCCATAAATGAAAGTCAAGAGGGTTGAGGTCAGAAGAGCGTGGAGGCCATGGAATTGGTCCGCCTCTACCAATCCATCGGTCACCGAATCTGTTGTTGAGAAGCGTACGAACACTTCGACTGAAATGTGCAGGAGCTCCATCGTGCATGAACCACATGTTGTGTCGTACTTGTAAAGGCACATGTTTTAGCTGCACAGGTAGAGTATCCCGTATAAAATCATGGCGGTGAATCGAGGAAGTACAGTACATACTGACGAAACTAAAATGAGCTCTAACACGGAAATTAAGCGTTTCCGGACACATGTCCACATAACATCTTTTCTTTATTTGTGTGTGAGGAATGTTTCCTGAAAGTTTGGCCGTACCTTTCTGTAACACCCTGTATTGTGCCGGTGCCGAGAGAAGCTTTCCGTGCCGCTTTCCAATGCCTCGGATGGATGGCTAAAGAGCTGGAACTATTCTGGAACTGATGTCTATCATCGCCACCAAGAAATGACAGAGTCCAGCAATTCTATCCGTAAATCCACCTACCAACATGCAACCGCCACCACATTGCGCAATCACTGAAAAGGAACCAAGAAATAGTAGAAATGTATGGTGAAGGATCAGCTCATTGGATGTTTTAGTGTGCGCAAATATAAGGTAACTTATACTCGAACTCTTATACCTACCTTGATTTTTTATCTCTAGTCACACAACCACTTAGGGTCCTTCCCATGTCAAAAAATGCTTACCGAGTGTCCATATTGTGAAAATGGGAAAGCCCAGTGTTTTACTAATTACTGCCACTTGAACATAGTAAAAAGATAGTTAAAGTTATGTAGCAGAACTGAGTAATATAGTAAATGCTGCTTGCTGAAAATAATTTTTCTATTAAAACTGTTTATTAATATTTTGTTGCCAACTTCTAAAGTGAATGTTCTCAAAACTGTGGCTTATAGAGTTCTGCAAATTAAATGATCACAGTGCAGTCTGTTGAAAATCAACCAAAGGTGAGCTATTGTCTTATAACCACTTCAAGTTGTGTTCTACTGCAGTAAAAGTTGAGAACTAATACTGTTGAAGGTTACATGTTCATGCTTGTTAAGGGATTGTTTCTTTAGTGTATTGAAAGTGTGTTTAGTATGCTCTGCTACAGTGGTTAAGATTAAGAACCACCCTCCATTGAAAGTAGTTCAAATGCACAAAGTTACTTAATTATAGCAAGTTTCAATTACTCTTGCTATTCAAGAGAAATTCTGTACAATATTGGGCTCCTCTTGTGTATTAAAAGTGCAGATTAGTGGAGTAACAGGATCAACAGTTTGTCTATTGTGCTCATGCTAGATAAAGATTAATAGAAAGACCACTATTTATTAAAATAATATTTTCTTTATGCAAAAGACAGTGAGAAATAAACTGTTAGTAAATTCCATTTAATTTTCATTCTAAGTAGAAAGGTGTTTCGTAGTGAAAGACTTAATCTACACACAGTAACTAAATTTGCTGTGGACCATATCAATATTTCATGTCAGATAGGATTTTATTTGAAAAGTAATATTAAACCTATGTCCAATTTACGATTCTACAGTGAATATTAATTGTAACGTTATTGAGACCATTCAGTTTGACTAAGTCCTCAAGGTAATAGTGTGTTCTGTTATCTGTTATATTTATGCAAATAGTTCGTTCTGATCTGGTAGCTCTAACCTTAATGTGAACATACTGTATTCAGGTGCCAGAGTTCATTGCACTCGCATGTAGCAAAGTATAGGTTGTGTTTTTCCGTTAAAGTTATTCATACTTATTTTCTTGAACAAGAATATCAATCATTCTCTTGCCTATTTAGGCTGGCGACCGTTTTCTTTATTCTTTGAACAGTGTAGACAAGTAAAATATTGTTTGTTACTGTTTAAATATTTACGTAATTTTGACTTTCACTTCCGATAAGCCACCACCGTTAGGTACAACATGGTCAACATAACAAAAATCCTCTCAGAGGGTAACACTGCTCTGTTTCTTTAGACTATAATTGCGTGCATAAAAATAATTCATTATACGAACTGCCGCCAGCTTTAAGGTTATAGTATAACAGTAGCGGACGATAGTGTTATAATGGAGGAAGACTACATCAGGGTGACAGCTAACCGTTTAACTGGTGGTCTCTCAAAGATGTAATATGCAGTTTTCAACAAATAAAAACTACCTAGTGGTATCAGAAATAGTCACCAATGAACTGAAAGGAACAGTGTATGTAACAGTATTTATGCCCAGATGAATAACAAACGTACACCGGAGGCAACACAGACTAATCAAAAAACTAAGCGACGGTACATGCCCTTAGAAGTAACTCGTATTATGTTGACTTGAAGAACATTGTGTTGGCTTATTATACATACTTCAGTTCACATAGTTCTACGGAAATAACCATTCGGACAGAGCAGTTGAACTAAAAGTCAGGAGTTCTGACTAAGTTTCTCAGCTTCTTATTCCACGCGACCAGTGTTTCGGGATCGAAGCCCACCTACTATTGCAAATTCCTCTGAGGTTATTCATACCTTCTGGTCTACTTAGAAATAAAGAATTTACAGTTATCTGTTGGTAGGAATGAAAGTAATTGTCTCTTACAGTAAGATCCTGCCTACTATAATGCAGGTTTCAGATCAACCCTTGGATTGAGAAATGCTTTGCGTTGAAAGACCATCAGACTGTTTTGAAATTTTCCAACGTTATTGTACGTCTCTAATAAGCAGTACTTCCTGTTTGGCCTGTATTTCCCTGCCTCAGAGCGCCCAAGGCCGGCAGCTACTGTGGCGGATGAGGTCTTCGGTGGAAGGCTGATGTACGACTGGCCGGAAGTCGTAGACACATTCTCTGATGGAAACAAGTGAAGTACTCCCACGCTTTGTGTTGTCGAGAACTGAGGCTTTTATCTTCACATTCCTCGAGACGATGATTCGTGCACTTATCTCATTACGCCCTTCCAGTATTCACGATCGTAGTTACTTCACATATTACATAAAGAATCTTCTTGTCTAAAACACAATCGCATTTTTTTCATATAAGAACTTAATCTTATTATTTCACCATATTTAATTTACTTTTGTTACTTCTTAATTCAATATAATTTTTCCTGGAACCCAAACCAGATTAGAAACGACAGCATTTCTCCTCATATACAGAAAAACTATGTGGAGAGCTGTTACCTACATTTAGGAACGTACAAACTGGGGACACCTTGTCTGTCAGGTGTCTTAAGTGTTCGAGGATGGGGGTGTTTCATTCAAAGAAGATGCAAGGCTAGAAAACGGAAGTGAAACTCAGTAAGACCTGGTGCAGGTATTGAGAGTTGATCCTTAATATATGCAATCATAATGTTTTGGGCATAATTACGCTGAAATATGTGTTATCGTTTGATTACAAAATGCCGAACTATCATTGGAAACAATCACACTCATCCAATATCTGATAGTATTGGTACTGTGCGCTTACTGTCAAACGACCGAATAAAAATACTGGCAGAAAAGGAAAATGCCTGACTTAGATTCACTCGATGAGTCGTCAGGAAATGTAGTTGACGCATGAAAGAGAGAGCTTAAAAAACTTTTGTTTGAACGATATTTTATTTTCCCTCAGTCTGCACCCTTACCAGGTAGGACTGATATAGCAAACAGAGAAGACACAAAGAACAGCAGCACGCTCGTCACGTCTAATAATCGGAAAAAGAGACGCACAAGTCGCTAAAGAAACTATATCGCATATAGTTACGACCAGTAGACATAAATAAGGTATTATTTCAAATATACCGGTCATTTTTGAAACACCCTGTATATAACTAGGGTAACTGGGACGAGATGGCCGAATGATCCCTTCCTTCAGTGCAGATGCGCAAACATGCTCGGACTCTTAAGGGAATCAGAGTGTTGCTGCGACTAACGAAGATAATGGGCAGGGCACGGTGTCAGTACTTTGTGGATAAGTTGGAAATTTGAGGTGGTGAGGGACCGTTTCCGGACGGCCGAGGCGGTCAACGAGACTGTTCGTGAGAAACGGAAAAAGTCGGTTTTCGACTTTTCTCCACTGATGTATTTCAATGCGCACTGCAGCTGATGCCATTATTTCCTTTTTTAATTGTGAACTGGAAGAGCAGTCATGCAGATTGTAAGACGTCGTGGTCTCCTCACCTTCATTGCTTACATATTCTGCCCTCACAATCATGTTCCACAGATCAAGACGCTTCATTCGAACCCAAACTCGATAAGATAAAGTCAATGTCGTACGAATTCATGTAAACGATATGCAAATAACTAATAAATCGCAAGTGCGCACCATGGTTGAAATGCTCGAGGCTGGAGTACACACATACATTCCAGACATGACGGTCACAGGAGCCTTTAGTTCGAGAGAGATAACCGCACGCCAGGAGGCCGGTCCCAACCCATCTACGTCGGCCGGTGGACGCCCGTGGAGCAGACAGCGTTCGCCCGAGGGAAAGGAGGAACGACCCCGTGTCGGCTTAAAAGCAAATTCCGCTACATTGTGTGGGAGCGGGCAGACTACGCATTCTTTAGACATAGCACGCAGTTCCAGAGATTTTCACAGGGAGACAGCAAACGCCAAACGCCGATACTACAGATTTCCGGATTGGTCGCCTTAAACGAAACGCCATTCTCCCGTTTTAGAAGAGCAATACTGATTGACAGACGATATTTATGACGCCTTGAGCTGAAGGAGTAATGCAAGAGACGTCTGGCATGGAGGGGCGCCATTCCATTGTCGCTCTTGGAGCGAAGAACAAGTCTCTCCTCAGTACTTCACTGGGAGAGCACCTCTGTCGAGAGCGAATTGAAGTGCGACTCTCTATATTGAGTCCTTGCGATTAAGCGTTGTTCACTGTGTTGGCCGACACACTTATTGTGGGGTGTGAATGGACAGAGTTATAGTTAAACGCCTGCTAGCGAATTTTTGAGTGGCATCGCGGTGGACTGGTTACATAAGAAATTTTGTGAATTTTTGTGTCATTTCCTTACAGCGGACGACTCCAGAAGATATTTATTGCTGAAAGTTTTTCAGGCATTTCTCTTTAGAAGGATAGGAGCGTCTGTCTGACTTCTGTAGTAGTGTGGGGGTGGAAATTGCATCTTGCAGGAGCCACAGGCTAAAGGGTACATCTCAGATTAATGCGTCGCACAGAATAACAGAATCTCAGATCAACCCCATGCTCACAAGATGTAGATAGTCTAATGTTTTAGTAGAGGCGGTAGACACCTTGCTGTTGTACGACGAGTCCAATACATTACGGCCCTAACACCACCACCATCCGCACCACCACTACAACAACCACGAAGACCAGTTTTTATGTAATTTTTAATTTGCACCAGCAGCCTGTGCGTAGGTCCGTTTATCCAGGCGCTCACCTGTGCTGTTGCTGTTGAAAGGCGAAGGCGACGGTGACCTTGACCCGGCGCGCTGCTTGCCCCCCTTGCGCTGCTGCTGCTGCTGCTTCTTGCGCTCAGAGCTGGAGGTGCGGAACTTGCCCACCAGCTTGCGGAACGACTCGCCGATGGAGCGCTTGTGCGTCTGCTGCGGGGGCGGCTGCGGCTGCGGTGGAGGCGGGATGTCGGCTGAGAAGCGCGTGCGCTGGAACACCTTCTTGGCGCCCGGCCGCTCCTCCGGCGGCGGCGACGGAGACGGCGTGGGCGGCGAGTAGTCCGGGGGCGGCTCTGGGTGGCGGCGCGCCTCCCTCGCCTCCGGCAGCTCCGCCCCCGCGTCCGGCTCCCGCTGCCGCCGGCGCTGCCTCTCCCAGCCCCGGTGCTGCCCCCGGTACCCGTCGCTGGGCGCGTCGTCCTCCTCGCTCTGTAAACACACGAGTGTCGTCAGGATTTAAAATGGAATGATCGTATAAAGTTGATCGTCGGTAAAGCAGATGCCAGGCTGAGACTCATTGGAGGAATCCTAAGGAAATGCAGTCCGAAAACAAAGGAAGTAGGTTACACTACACTTGATCGCACACTGCTTGAATACTGCTCACTGGGGTGGGATCCGTACCAGATAGGGTTGATAGAAGAGATAGAGAAGATCCAATGGAGAGCAGCGCGATTCGTTGCAGGATCATTTAGTAATCGCGAAAGCGTTGCGGAGATGATAGATAAACTCCAGTGGAAGACTCTGCAGGAGAGACGCTCAGTAGCTCAGTCCGGACTTTTGTTGAAGTTTCGAAAACATACCTTCCCACCGAGGAGTCAAGCAGTATATTGCTCCCTCCTCCGTATATCTCGCGAAGAGACCGTGAGGATAAAATCAGAGAGATTAGAGCCCGCACAGAGGCATACCGACAATCTTTCTTTCCACGAACAATACGAGACTGGAATAGAAGGGAGAACCGATAGAGGTACTCAAGGTACCCTCCGCCACACACCGTCAGGTGGCTTGCGGAGTATGGATGTACATGTAGAGGAAGACGGCTGTATTTGCAATAAATAAACTATCGGCGCTCTAACGGCGGGACCTTACGGAAGGGGCTCTTCGACTTTCTTCATACTTATGACGTATAAAGGTTAGTGGGTGGATATCAATACCCAAAGCAGTATGACGCAATTCTTAAAACAACTCAAAAAATTCGCTTTTGAAGATCAGAATTGTGGTGTGCGTACTGTAAGACCTTCAGTACACACACCATCAGATTATTTGACTTGTCGCTCTAACGAAGTAGGCGAGTGTCAGCAATATGCCTCGTGCTCTTATTGTGGCGTGTTTATCTTCTGCCGTTTATCTTCTGCACGTTCATGTATCACTGCGCGATTGTGATCCACGAGGAGAAAAGGTTCTACGTTAGTAGCAATCACATTGGCTGCGTTACATATTAATACGCGGATCGGCGGAAGCAGAATTTGGTCCGTCTCTATGGCAGCACCATCTCGTAGTGCGGAGATGGACGAGTGCTGCGCCTGCACTGTTGTGCTTAGTGGGGCGCGCTCTAGTGGGAAAGTTGTGTACGCGCTTACTACGTGGAACTATGTACACAACAAGAATATTTGCGAGTGCGGTGAATCTGCTCAGTCCTTACAAAGGGTTTATCTGAAGACATGGAAATACGAGGCGTGTTTTTTAAGCAAGAACCGTTCTGAAATTAAAAAAAGACCTTCTAAGATATCTCAGTAATTTTATTTTTACATGAAAGCCTGTACCTTAATCTACCGGGTGATCAAAAAGTCAGTATAAATTTGAAAACTGAATAAATCACGGAATAATGTAGATTGAGAGGTACAAATTGACACACATGCTTGGAATGACATGGGTTTTATTAGAACCAAAAAAATACAAACGTTCAAAAAATGTCCGACAGATCGCGCTTCATCTGATCAGAACAGCAATAATTAACATAACAAAGAAAGACAAAGCAAAGATGATGTTCTTTACAGGAAATATGTCCACCATCATTCCTCAACAATAGCTGTAGTCGAGGAATAATGTTGTGAACAGCACTGTAAAGCATGTCCGGGGTTATGATGAGGCATTGGCGTCGGATGTTGTCTTTCAGCATCCCTAGAGATGTCTGTCGGTCACGATACACTTGCAACTTGAAGTAATCCCAAAGCCAATAATCGCACGGACTGAGGTCTGGGGACCTGGGAGGCCAAGCATGACCAAAGTGGCGGCTGAGCACACGATCATCACCAAACGACGCGAGCAAGAGATCTTTCACGCGTCTAGCAATACTTTTTTTTTTTTTTTTGGTTCTAATAAAACCCCATGTCATTCCAAACATGTATGTCAATTTTTACCTCTCTATCTACACTATTCCGTGGTTTATTAAGTTTTCAAATTTATACTGACTTTTTGATCACCCGTTACTTTTCTACATAGTTTCCGTCAATATTGAAGCACTTGTCATAACGTTGTACCAGTTTTTGAATACCCTCCTCATAGAAGTCTGCCGCCTGTCTTGTTAACCACTCCACCTCCACTGTTTTGACTTCGTCATCGTCTTGAAGACGCTGACCGCCCAGGTATTCCTTCAAGTGCAGGAACAGATGGTAGTCCCTGGGCGCTAGATAGGGGCTGTACGGCAGATGATCTAGAGGTTCCCATCGAAAAGATCTGATGAGATATTTGGTCTGATTCGCCACATGCGGACGGGCATTGTCTTGCAGCAAAACGATGCCCTTGCTCAACTTCCATGGACTGTTGCTTTGATTCTGCTGTGACGTAGGCCACCCATGTTTCATCGCCCGTAACAATTATGCTTAAGAAATCATCACCGTCGTTGTGGTACCACTCAAGGAAAGTCAGTGCACTGTCTAAACGTTTGGTTTTGTGCACATCCGTCAACATTTTCGGTACCCAACGTGCGCACAATTTTCGGTAATTCAAGTGCTCGGTCACAATGCCGTACAAAACACTACGAGAAACATTAGGAAAGTCATCCCGCAAGGAGGGAATCGTAAAGCGTCTGTTTTCTCTCACCTTATTGTCCACTCCCTCCACCAAACTTTCATTAACGACCGAAGGACGCCCACTCCGTTGTTCACCATGCACATTTGTGCGGCCATCTTTAAATGCTCTCACCCACTTTCTTACCATTCCATCACTCATAATGTTTACTCCGCAAACTGCACAGATCTCACGATGAATATCGATCGCTTTTAGGCCTTTAGCACTAAGAAATCTTATAACAGCCCGTACTTCACAAAATGGTTCAAATGGCTCTGAGCACTATGGGACTCAACATTTTAGGTCATAAGTCCCCTAGAACTTAGAACTACTTAAACCTAACTAACCTAAGGAATCACACACACCCATGCCCGAGGCAGGATTCGAACCTGCGACCGTAGCAGTCCCGCGTACTTCTCAACTTCGGCGGGACTCACGATTATCGGAGGCATCTTAAACACTCAGTACACAACGTAAACAAGGAAGAATCAGATTGTAATGGCGTCAGTGCGTAGATGAAGGTACAGGCTTTCACGTAAACATAAAATTATTGAGATATTTTAGCACGACTTTTTTTTAATTTCAAAACGGTACGTACTTAAAAAACACGCCTCGTATCTCAAAAACATCATTTCGGATCCAAAAAATTTACAATTAAAATTTATTTGTGTCGGAGGGTGACATCCTATGATACCAAACTCAACCCCTAACCCGCCCCCTGTGTAGCAGAGTGAGGGCAACTTTGAAATCTTAAATGAGGACCCCCATTTTTTTTTATTACAGATTCAGATTCGACGGTCAAAAACACATCACTTTCTCTGAACTTCTTTTTTTTCGTTTCTCGACAGATGGCGTTGTAAAAGAAAAAATCAGTATAGGCAGAGAACCTTGTGTTTCAAAATGCTATCCAATGACGCTTGAACTAACCGTCCACCTCCACGCTGCGAGGGTAGGACAGGCAATTATTTGATAACTTTTAATGGGTAACCACAAGGTCAACGTCGCATTCTTCCGACAAAACGAGTTGGGGACTGCTTCACGCGGCATTGTGGCCGTGTAGCGAACTACGACGTCTGCGTGCCGTGCGGGATAGCCGCGCGGTCTATGCGTCTTATGACGGTCCGCGAGGCTCCCTCCGTCGGAGGTTCGAGTCCTCCCTCGGGCATGGGTGTGTGTTGCTCTTAGCGTAAGATAGTTTAAGTTATATTAAGTAGTGCGTAAGCTTAGGGACCGATGACTTCAGCAGTTTGGTCCCATAACCCCTTACCACATTTTTTTTTTTTTTTTACGACGTCCGCGTCGTTGTTCATAGGTAACGCTAAACCTTGTTTTAGGCTTAATGTTAAACGAATCTATGAGCCTTTTTCTGACTGCGCAGCGCTGCCTGTTGTTTTAAATCGTAGTTCACTATACGGCCAAATGGCGCGTCGTGAAATCCATTTTTCGTCTTGCCGGAAAATGCTTGACCTACCCTCGCAGCGTGGAGGTGGGGGGTTAATTCAAGTGTCATTGGACTGTATTTTAAAAAATAGCATTTTCTACCCATATTGATTTTTCCGATTACAGCGCCATCTGTCGTGAAACGAAGAAAAAGAAATATTTCAGACAAAACTTATGTATGAAACTTCCTGGCAGATTAAAACTTAGTGCCGGACCGAGACGCGAACTCGGGACCTTTGCCTTTCGCGGGCAAGTGCTCTACCGAGGACGGGGCGTGAGTCGTGCTTGGGTAGCTCAGTTGATGCCGGCACGGTAGCTCAGCGTGTTCGGTCAGAGGGTTACGTGCACTCTGTAATAAAAAAAAACTGAGTTAATCGATCAATAACGAACTTAAACGGTTGTCTTACGACGTCCGCCCTGAGCAGATGCAACGAACAAAAGCGAACAAAATGAGATTAAAAAAAAAAAAAAGTTGGTAGAGCGCTTGCCCGCGAAAGGAAAGGGTCCCGAGTTCGAGTCTCGGTCCGGCACTAAGTTTTAATCTGCCAGGAAGTTTCATATCGGCGCACACTCCGCTGTAGACGGAAAATTTCACTCTAAAAACTTATGTATTTTTGTCCGTAGAATTCGAACCTGTAATAAAAATGGGAGTTCTCATTTAAAATTTCAAAGTTGTTTCCCCTTCCCCACACACGAGATGAGGTGGGGGGTCGAATTTGGTATCATTGGGTATCCCCCTTCGAGACGAACAAATTTTAATCATAAATTTCCTAGATATTTCAAAGTCGTCAGATAAAATAAAAACCCTGTATTTTTTTTCCTAGCTCAGGGAATAAACTAAACTCACAGTGTTCGTTTATAGCACATACTTTACACCATGGGCTTTCAGTGCATCACTTGTTTTCGTTTCGCTTAAAAAAGCGAGAATAAAGATAATTTCTGTTTGTTTCGAGTAATTTTTAACTAGAATATTTTTAGAATATGCTGTACTACTCGAATATACCCTACAATATCGAATAATTGATTTTTTATTCCATCACAGCAACACACAATATACATAAATGACCTTGTGGATGACATCGGAAGTTCACTGAGGCTTTTTGCAGATGATGCTGTGGTGTACCGAGAGGTTGTAACAATGGAAAATTGTACTGAAATGCAGGAGGATCTGCAGCGAATTGACGCATGGTGCAGGGAATGGCAATTGAATCTCAATGTAGACAAGTGTAATGTGCTGCGAATATACAGAAAGATAGATCCTTTATCATTTAGCTACAAAATAGCAGGTCAGCAACTGGAAGCAGTTAATACCATAAATTATCTGGGGGTACGCATTAGGAGTGATTTAAAATGGAATGATCATATAATGTTGATCGTCGGTAAAGCAGATGCAAGACTGAGATTCATTGGAAGAATCCTAAGGAAATGCAATCCGAAAACAAAGGAAGTAGGTTACAGTACGCTTGTTCGCCCACTGCTTGAATACTGCTCAGCAGTGTGGGATCCGTACCAGATAGGGTTGATAGAAGAGATAGAGAAGATCCAACGGAGAGCAGCGCGCTTCGTTACAGGATCATTTAGTAATCGCGAAAGCGTTACGGAGATGATAGATAAACTCCAGTGGAAGACTCTGCAGGAGAGACGCTCAGTAGCTCGGTACGGGCTTTTATTGAAGTTTCGAGAACATACCTTCACCGAAGAGTCAAGCAGTATATTGCTCCCTCCTACGTATATCTCGCGAAGAGACCATGAGGATAAAATCAGAGAGATTAGAGCCCACACAGAGGCATACCGACAATCCTTCTTTCCACGAACAATACGAGACTGGAATAGAAGGGAGGACCGATAGAGGTACTGAAGGTACCCTCCGCCACACACCGTCAGGTGGCTTGCGGTGTATGGACGTAGATGTAGATGTAGATTTCTTTCGATGTAGCACTTACACTATATTAAACAAAAAAAGTCTACCATCACTTTCACATTCCAGTGGGACTGATTTAACACTTCTAGGTGTTTAATATTGAGTTTTTGGGTATTGCTCATATTTCAGATATTTTGTAACATGTATAGTATTATTGGTGAGTGTTCCGCCTTATACAAGACACTGTTTGTTTGTTTGTTTTACTTTTCCGAAACCTGTTCCACTCCTTTTTGTCCTGTCCTCAGTGGGATATTTGTATTTCCCTTTCTGAAATTAGTATTAATTTTGAACATGTTCTAAAAATTTGCTGATCGCTCACTCCACTTTTTTTTTTAATTTAGCATTTTAATCTCAATGTATTGACCATCAGTATAAACTTTTAATTCTTGAATCTAATCTCAGTAGCGAGGAATTTAAGTACCAAACACTTTTATTTGTTAACATAGTCGCTAGCAGCTGAGTGTGTTCCATAAGGGCCTTAAAATCATGAAGTCACAGGTACGAAACTCCCTTGTGGCAACTGTTCTTTATTTAAATGCCATATTTCTTAACAAATGGAAATGTTTTGTTAGAAATATTGAATATTAATTTTTTAATAAAATAAACGTTTTCTTTGTAATCACTAATTACATGAAAACGTGAGTATTCGCAATGAGTTAAAAATTTCGTACAAAAATTCGAAACATCAAAAGTAAAATAAAATACTGCTTTTAGAACAGTATTTTACTGACGCATGTTAAATTCACTTAACAATAAGGAATTTCACATGTCTGTGTCAAATTTTAATTTATTTTAATAGGACCAGTAATTAAAAAATATTGTTTTATTAAAATTATGATGCTATATTTGTTTAAGGATTCTAACGCTTCATCTTTCGCACCCCATGCTTCTGCCGACTATGTAGAAAAACAAAAATGTTTTCTACTTACCAGCTGTCGGAAATATTTTGATTTTTGAATGTGATTTTTCCGAGTTATTTTGAGAAATGCATCGTACTGCTTTAGGGAACTGACGTCCGGTCACTAACAACCAAATGTCACAAGTATGAAGAAAATCGAAGAGTGTCAGTTCACTAGGTACTCTTGTAAATCTTACCATAACATAAATGATTTACAACACCTATACAACATTAGGAGACGAGGTGTTCAGATAAACAGTGATGTACTCAACGTACAACTTTTCAGGGGCCGGTGCTGTTATTATGTAGCTGTCACTGAATAAAATAAAATCGATGTTTCAGCCACGGTTGTTGACGCCTTCTTCTGAAGCTACTGGTGTGCTTTGTTGTCCACAGCCCATTATACTTCGTCATGAGTACTCTGCTGGCCGTGATATTACATCGTAGGTATTGCTGAGGTGGAAGTAGTGAGAGACTGTTAGATTGGTTTCCTGTGGTGGAGGGAGTAGCTATCCGTTCTTCTCCATTTCTTCTTACAATATGTGCCATGACTGATAGTCATCAGCGAATGGGGTTTAGATTACTAAACTACTGGCCATTAAAATTGCTACACCACGAAGATGACGTGCTACAGACGCGAAATGTAACCGACAGGAAGAAGAAGCTGTGATTTGCAAATGATTAGCTTTTCAGAGCATTCACACAAAGTTGGCGCCGGTGACGACACCCACAACGTGCTGACATGAGGAAAGTATCCAATCGATTTCTCATACACCAACAGCAGTTGACCGGCATTGCCTAGTGAAACGTTGTTGTGATGCCTCTTGTAAGGAGGAGAAATGCGTACCGCCACGTTTCCCACTTTGATAAAGGTCGGATTGTAGCCTATCACGATTGTGGTTTATCGTATCGCGACGTTGCTGCTCCCGTTGGTCGAGATCCAGTGACTGTTAGCCGAATATGGAATCGGTGGGTTTAGGAGGGTAATACGGAACGGTGTGCTGGATCCCAACGGCCTCGTATCACT
This sequence comes from Schistocerca cancellata, assembly GCF_023864275.1. Classification (NCBI taxonomy): domain Eukaryota; kingdom Metazoa; phylum Arthropoda; class Insecta; order Orthoptera; family Acrididae; genus Schistocerca; species Schistocerca cancellata. The sequence continues at coordinate 1,208,730,543 of NC_064626.1, forward strand.
AGCAGTCGAGATGACAGGCATCTTATCCGCATGGCTCTAACGGAACGTGCAGCCACGTCAGGATCCGTGTGTCAACAGATGGGGACGTTCGCAAGGGAACAACCATCTTCACGAACAGTTCGATGACATTTGCAGGAGCATGGACTATCAGCTCTGAGACCATGGCTGCAGTTACCCTTGACGCTGCATCACAGACAGGAGCACCTGCGATGGTATACTCAACGACAAACCTGGGTGCACGAATGGCAAAACGTAATTTTTTCGTTTGAATCCAGGTTCTGTTTACAGCATCATGATGGTCGCATCCTTGTTTGGCGACATCGCGGTGAACGCACATTGGAAGCGTGTATTCGTCATCGCCATACTGGCGTATCAACCGGCGTGATGGTATGGGGTGCCATTGGTTACACGTCTTGTTCGCATTGACGGCACTTTGAACAGTGGACGTTACATTTCAGATGTGTTACGACCGGTGACTCTACTCTTCATTCGATCCCTCCGAAACCCTAAATTTCAGCAGGATAATGCCCTACCGAATGTTGCAGCTCCTGTACGAGCCTTTCTGGATACAGAAAATGTTCGACTGCTGCCCTGGCCAGCACATTCTCCAGATCTCTCACCAATTGCAAACGTCTGGTCAATGGTGGCCGAGCAACTGGCTCGTCACAATACGCCAGTCACTACTCTTGATGAACTGTGGTATCGTGTTGAAGCTGCATGGGCAGCTGTACCTGTACACGCCATGCAAGCTCTGTCTGACTCAATGCCCAGGCCGTATCAAGGCCGTTATTACGGCCAGAGGCGGTTGTTCTGGGTACTGATTTGTCAGGATCTATGCACCCAAATTGCTTGAAAATGTAATCACATGTCACTTCTAGTATAATATATTTGTCCAATGATTACCGACTTATCTTCTACATTTCTTCTTGGTATAGCAACGTTAATGGCCAGTAGTGTATTTTCTTCATGTGGTACGTGGGTCGCATAGCGGCCATTTCTTGCCGGTAACGCTCGTACGGCACGTTGTTTGTGCTGCCTGTTGGGCTCTGGTGGCTGGCAGCCTAAAAACAACCCAGTAATTTATTTGTTGCGTTTTGAGAGAAAAGAAAGAAGCTGGGCTACATCCGACTATCATTTGTATGGTCGGTAGGTAATAGACAACACTCAGCATAACACTGACTTCTAGCTGTGAATTAGTCTAGGGGAGAGCTTCATCCACTAGTGGATGCAAATGGTTGTTCTTGTTGTCACAGTGTTTGTTGTTGCTGCTAATGGTGATATCACTGCGTAGGATCCAAATAATGGAATAAAAGAGGATATGAATGGAGTCGAGGGAAAGAGATGAACTTAAAAAGCAATAACGTGTTCGATACGTGGTCGATAAGGCGAGAACAGGTGTCGGCTGGATGCGGTACAACACGCGAGAAGCTCCCGCGACGGAGGGGCCTCCGGAACAATGGGTGGGGTTGTGTTGCGGCGGCCTTACTTGGTGGCGATGCAGATCACCCGGGGAACCAGTTTGTGGCCCACGCGGTCCGCGGCGTGACGACGGAGCGCGTTGGCCGCTCGCAGCCACGCCGAACACCGCCAAAGCGAGCAGCGGCCGGCAGCCGCCTATGTACGTCTGCGCAGTGCCCTGGGCGGAACAGCCGAGGCCGCGCGGGTCGGCTGGCTCGCAACAGGTGTTGCGGCTTGCGTCAAAGTGCCTGTCAAGGGCGCCCGCTGCTATCTCCCGTGGGACTGTCTACGAGAGAAATGCTTTCCAGGCGGCAGGAAGTCTGTCGTTCGATGCAGCGCGTTTCTGATGCTGACTTCTAAGTAAATTAGGATGTTACGTTCTAACAGCAAATGCTGCAACACGGTTCAAATAGTGTCTCTCTAGCAGGTAACAAAGTATGTGAACAGGGAAGAGTACTTTATTAAAGTATCAATCACCATCCGACTACGAACTAATTGCATGTGGTGTTCCATAAGGGTTGTGACCGCTCAATGTCATTCAATACGATCACGACGACACCCCTCGATCGACGTTAGCACTCGTGGTGTCATTCGCCTTCGTACATGGCAGTGGACGTTTGAAAATTCGTGACGCTAGCTCAATGGTCGTCAGTTGATTTAAATGTTATTCCCGGCTGAAATTTAATTCAATTACTGCCTCGGGGGTGAGGAGAAAGAACACATCCTGGTGGTAGCAGCATTATGCGTATTCAGATGTTCGATTAATCTGAATGGTTTGCAATGTTCCAGCGATTCTATTCGAACTCTATGCTGATGTAAAGACAAGGACCATTTTCGCAGATAAACATGCAAGTACGTAATGGATGTTCAGTTTCTCAATATACGAGGGCAGTTCAATAAGTAATGCAACACATTTTTTTCTGAAACAGGGGTTGTTTTATTCAGCATTGAAATACACCAGGTTATTCCCCAATCTTTTAGCTACACAACACTATTTTTCAACGTAATCTCCGTTCAATGCTACGGCCTTACGCCACCTTGAAATGAGGGCCTGTATGCCTGCACGGTACCATTCCACTGGTCGATGTCGGAGCCAACGTCGTACTGCATCAATAACTTCTTCATCATCCGCGTAGTGCCTCTCACGGATTGCGTCCTTCATTGGGCCAAACATATGGAAATCCGACGGTGCGAGATCGGCGCTGTAGGGTGCATGAGGAAGAACAGTCCACTGAAGTTTTGTGAGCTCCTCTGGGGTGCGAAGACTTGTGTGAGGTCTTGCGTTGTCATGAAGAAGGAGAAGTTCGTTCAGATTTTTGTGCCTACGAACACGCTGAAGTCGTTTCTTCAATTTCTGAAGAGTAGCACAATACACTTCAGAGTTGATCGTTTGACCATGGGGAAGGACATCGAACAGAATAAACCCTTCAGCGTCCCATTGCAGGAGTCACAGCTGTGCACGGCCGGCCCGCACGCGGGAGATCAGACAGTCTTGCTTGACCTTGCGGCGATGATGACACACGCTTTGCCCAACGACTCACCGTGCTTTTGTCCACTGCCAGATCACCGTAGACATTCTGCAAGCGCCTATGAATATCTGAGATGCCCTGGTTTTCCGCCAAAAGAAACTCGATCACTGCCCGTTGTTTGCAACGCACATCCGTTACAGACGCCATTTTAACAGCTCCGTACAGCGCTGCCACCTGTCGGAAGTCAATGAAACTAAACGAGACGAAGCGGGAATGTTTGAAAATATTCCACAAGAAATTTCAGGTTTTTTCAACCAAAATTGGCCGAGAAAAAAAATGTGTTGCATTACTTATTGAACTGCCCTCGTAGTTCGTCGCACTCATACATTATATTCGTCGCACTCATACATTATACATCCGCTGTAAGAACAATTTCATGCATTTACATTTTCGGTGTCCCACAATATTGGTTGGCTAAATATTATGACGATACGTTGTATACAACTACCACAGATATTCCCAGAATGAGATTTTCACTCTGCAGCGGAGTGTGCGCTGATATGAAACTTCCTGGCAGATTACAACTGTGTGCCCGACCGAGACTCGAACTCGGGACCTTTGCCTTTCGCGGGCAAGTGCTCTACCATCAGGCCTTGGCTAAGCCATGTCTCCGCAGTATCCTTTCTTTCAGGAGTGCTAGTTCTGCAAGGTTCGCAGGAGAGCTTCTGTAAAGTTTGGAAGGTAGGAGACGAGATACTGGCAGAAGTAAAGCTGTGAGATCGGGCGTGAGTCGTGCTTCGGTAGCTCAGATGGTAGAGCACTTGCCCGCGAAAGGCAAAGGTCCCGAGTTCGAGTCTCGGTCGGGCACACAGTTTTAATCTGCCAGGAAGTTCACAGATATTGTTTATCATGTAGTCAAAACTACGTAATGAAGCCAAAATCGTGGATAAAATTGAAATGTAGTTTGTTTATTAACACTTTTCTTTTCACTAACTAAATATGAAATATGAATCGGGATTGTAGGTGATGATTCTATCCTTCTTTTCAGTATTAAAATGGTCGATATCGTTTTCTGAATAAAGCGTGTCATATAATGTCCAAATATCGACACGACCCAGGCTCTCAATTCGGCACTTAAATGTCGATTCTTCGCTCTCGAAATGTTCGATGTGATTGTCTTTCACACGCAGGGTTCAATTTAACGCTGTATGCACTGTTTTTAGTATTTTAGGTCCCCGTTAATTAATATCTGGTAGTTAATAAGCGAACTATTTTTATGCTGGCGCGTCGTTTGTATCAGTTACCCCCGCAACCGTCCAAGGATAAGATTCTCTTAATGTTCCGCGCACACGCGTTTCACAATTTTATAAAATGCGGAATTACGTAAACTATAGCTTTCCGTTGCGTACAACTTTCGTGGGTTCCACAACCATAATAGTTTCCCAAGAGTATTTTTCCTAGCTAACACCAAGTTCGAATTATATTGTCTGATTCATTTTCACTCCACTCGACAATAAACGTCTCTGATCACTTCGTCACACGTAATGTATTTTAAACGTGCTTGAAGAGTCTTTAAATAATCTCCTTAACGAATTTCGCAGTCGCGTACCACTTTTTCATCGACTAGCCCGATCGCGATAACTGAAGGTCTTTGCTCCCTTGCTTTTTATTACTTTTCATTATATTGCTTCTTAGTAATACTGTGCAGTTATTAAAGTTTCGTATTACTTTCCCTTTTTAATTCTTCCAAAATAAAATCTATTTATCCCCGATTTTAATTAATATGATGCTAATTGACGCGCCTGCCCGCAAAGTACCGTTACAGGATCCATCTTAGGACATTTATTTTTTCTTCTGTATACAGGGTGAATCACCTAAAATTTGCACCGCAAATAATGTGGAAATGGAAAGTGCTATTGATGTGCGGTTTTCACAGAATGGATTGGTTATCAAGGGCTCTTACTGTTAGCCAATAAACAGATCGTGATGATACTTAGGAAGTGTACGAACATACACTTTTTGAACATAACAATGCCTATGGATATTAACAAACTAAAATTATGCTAATTTAGAATGTCAGTAGCATTTTTGGAGGATTTTACGAGGTATCGTTTTGTGAATAGTTTCCACACCAACGCTTGTCTGTGTTGTTCTACCTGCGTAGTTGCTAGGTACGGTGTTGTTATGTTTGCTTACAGTGTGCTTGCGTGTTCCTTGAGCTCACTGTGACTTGTGTGACAGTCCAAGCAGCAGGTCATGAATGAGCGATGTTTACCATTTCAGAAAAAGCCGACATGCTTATGGCGTATGGAGAGTGTAGGAAGAATGCAGTTCGTTCATATACGGTGTATGCGGCAAGATATCCCAACAGACGTCAACCATCGCGGCAGTTATTTACGAATCTCTGCAGCCAGATACGTAAAAGTGGTAGTGTAATACGTAGACGAACGTAACAGAAGGAAAAAAATGTTTCAAATGGCTCTGAGCACTATGGGACTTAACATCTGAGGTCATCAGTCCCTTAGAACTTAGAACTACTTAAACATAACTAATCTAAGGACATCACGCACATCCATGCCCGGTCGCGCCGTTCCAGACTGAAGCTTCTAGAACTGCTCAGCCACACCGGCCAGCACAGAAGGAAAGAAGTGAAGGCAGAAGAGGGGGGAAATAAACGTTTTTGCTGATGTTGCAGTTAATCCGCACGTTAGCTAACGCACAGTCGCACGAGAAAGTGGCATGAGTCGCGCAAATGTCGTACGCATTCTCCATCGACATAGATTCCACCCCTATCACATTTATTTCTATCAAGACGTGCATGGGAACAATTATGGGAATCGTCTGAATTCTGTACATGAGCATTGAGAGAGGATGCTCCAGATGTATCATGTATCTTTTTTAGTGATGAAAACATTCGTCAATCATGGCTAGGTAAACCACCAAAATATGCACTATTGGCCTGTTGACAATCTCCGTTGACTTCGACAGGTGGAACGTCAGCGTCCATGGAGTGTAAACGTGTTGTGTGGGGTAGCGACCATCGGCTCAAAGGCTCGTTTTTCATGGACGGAGCGCTGAACGCACACAAATATAACAGCCGGCTAACAATCTTCCACGGATGCTAGGAGACGTTCCTCTACAGAGTAGCAGGAACCTGTGGTACCAATATAATGGATGTCGAGCCCGTAGTGCACGAAGTACTACAGCATGTGTTAACGAATTGTTTCAAATCGTTGGACTGGAAGCCAATGACCTGCACCTTGGACGGCCCGTTTTCCGGATTTGACGTCTGTAGCCGGCCGTTGTGACCAAACGGTTCTCGGCGCCTCAGTCTGGAACCGCGCGACCGCTACGGTCGCAGGTTCAAATCCTGCCTCGGGCATGGATGTCTGTGATGTCCTTAGGTTAGTCAAGTTTAAGTAGTTCTAAGTTCTAAGGGACTGTCCTTACCGCAAATTTTCCACTTATTTGTTTACTGCATCCTCCTAAGTCATTTGTAACAGAGAAGAGTTTGCAATAAAGGGAATGTTGGCACTGGTGAAGATGAATAAGTGCTCATAAATATTAAAGTATGCATTTTAGCGCTCATATTTACTGGAGTTTCTTTTTTTATTTTGGTCTCAAAATATGGAATACTTTTTATTTAACACCTTGTGTATGCACTACGTTACTTCGCACTATACGTCTAAAACATGACAATAAGCAGACAGAAGAGGTTGACAGTGTTCAATTCTTGGAACTACAACTTGATAATAAATTCATTTGGGAGGAGCATATCAGAGAACTGCTGAAGTGGAAAACAAATCTTTATTTGCAATGCTTAATTTGTCAGACATAGGTTATATAAAGAAGACCGCTAGCATAATTGGATTACTGTCACTCCATAATGCCACACGAGATTATTATTTCGGGGAGCTCATCGAGACAAGCTGAAGTTTCCCGAGTCCAAGAGCACATAATATGAATTATTTGTGGCGTGAACTTAAGAATATCCTGCAGAGGACTGTTCAGAGAATTGGGGACACGAATTACTGCTTCCCAAAATATCTGAAAAAGTCTGGTAATTTTAGTTTGTAAAAGAAATGAAGTGGAGGTGGGCGGTACATGTAGCAAAGAAAATGGGTGCTGGTTGGAACAAGGAAGTTCTTTGCTGGATTGTAAGAGATTACAAGAGACCAAGACGACGATCTGATGGGACATGAACAGCTGACATTATAAAAGGTGCAGCACCAGCATGGATGTGTATAGCGAAAGGCTGCAGTGCAGCAACTTCTTCTGCAGCTATGAATCCGGGCAGGTCTAACCACAGCCGGAGGGCCGTTCGTTGCGAAGCGTTGCCCGTGACCTTGTTATCTCGCGGAGGCGAGGCGCAGCTAAAACGTGGTGCTGTCTGGTCCGGCGGCTTTTCTTGCTGTTATGAATGGCAGACAACCTGGGCTCCTCAGCCTTGCGCACCGACAGCATTCGTGACCAACGAGCGTAAACATTTGGCCTTTTCACGAATTTTATCGTCCGTAACAAAATGTAAACTCGTAACTTGTCTGACCTTCATACCCCACAGCGGTATAGCGGCCTATAACACGACCGCACCCTACTCCGTCTGCTAGCATTTTATATTTTCATTTTGTATTTGGCTAACAGTCTTAATTTTTTTCTCTGATCGTAAAAGTAATACGGTTTATTTCAGAGCAGAGTTCTTTCAGCGGTACAAATAATGTGTCCTGAAGGGATGAAAGTCATGGGGTAGCAATATGCACATATACAAAAGGCGGTAGTATTGCATACACGAGGTATAAAACGGCAGTGCATTGGCGGATCTGTCATTTACACTCAAGTGATAATTGTGAGGTCTCCAACGTGATCCTGGCCCCGCGATGAGAATGAAGAGACTCTGAACGTGGAATGCAAGGAATGGTAGTTGGAGCTAGAAATCGTTACGGAATTCAATATTTCGTGATCCACAGCGTCACACAGAGTGTGCTGAGAATACCGAATTTTTAGGCATTTCCTCTGACCACGAACAAAGCAGTGGCCTTCGGCCTTCGCTTAACGACCGAGAGCAGCGGTCTTAGCATACAGTTGCCAGTGCTAACAGACAAGCAACACTACATGAAATAACAGCAGAATATTCATCATTCTGATTTGCAACTCCTTGCGTTGGCCGTGTTTGCATTTAAAATTGTTGGATTTGAGGTCCGCCAGTTACGCAAAACACGGTTTTTTCTCAGTACCCAAACATGTTTCGGCACCACTGTGCCATCATCAGTGGGTTTTCGCTTTTATTTATTCTGTAATGGGAACATTATTGTTAAATGATTATAAAATTATGTGCATCTTTAGTTCAAACAATAGATTGTTTCCTTTTGCAAATACCTTTGCACTTGGTGTGCATGAATTTTCTAGATCACTTGTGTGTTAATTACTACAGGTAGCTTGTCATCTGCAACCAAACGATGTTGATGAGAAATTTTTTTGCTGGGACTTAACCTATCTTCTAGAATGTAATTTAGTATGTCGCGATGTTTTCGCGCCTATATTCGTTTTTACTTACGTTTTCGTGTGGCAAGCACTTCCATTCTCCGCATCATGCTGAGGTGTTGTGATGCACACGTAACTATAACAAGTATTTCCCACAAATAACGTAGTAAAACACTTTTCACTTCACCAAAATACAGTGTGATTGTGGTTTGTTGTGTGTCCCAAACCGGTCAGTATTCATTTCTTCACCAGAGAGTTCGGCGCCAAATTTGAATTTTGTTTGCATTTTATCTTTGTGTGTGTGTGTGTGTGTGTGGACTTTATCTGTTTGTGCTGTTTTTATTTGTAAAGTTACTTTAATGTGTTAAATAGGGCACACTATTTAACACACTAAACGAACTTTACAAATAAAAACAGCACAAGCAGATAAAGTCTACATACACACACACACACACACACACACACACACACACACACACACACAAAGATAAAATGCAAACAGATGAAACAGTTCAAAGAAAAGAAAACTTGAGTCTCATCACAAATAGGTACCCTACTCATACAATTATAGTTGGCAGTGACTTCAATCTACCTTCCGTACGTTGACAAAAATAGATTTTCAGACCCTATTGTAGACAGAAAACAACTTCCGTAATTGTTCTAAATGCTTTTTTAAATATTTTTTGAACAATTAGTTCACGAGGCCATTCAAATTGTAAATGGTTACGAAAACACCCTTGATCTCTTAGCCACAAATAATCCTGAGCATCACGACGGATACAGGGATTACAGTCGTAGCGTGGCTCAATTCCGTAACAAAGAAATTCACCAAAACTAAGCACGAAATATATCTATTTATAAAAGCAGCTAAAAATTCGGTTGACGTCTTTTAAGAGACAGTCTCCAATCCTTCCATACTATTTAAGTGACCTCCATATGTGGCTTACGTTCAAAGAAATAGTATCAACAGCACTCGAGAGATTCATACCAAATAATAAGAGACGGTTCAAAATGATTCAAATGGCTCTGAGCACTATGGGACTTAACATCGGAGGTCATCAGTCCTCTAGAACTTAGAACTACTTAAACCTAACTAACCTAAGGACATCACACACATCCATGCCCGAGGCAGGGTTCGAACCTGCGACCGTAGCAGTCAACCGGCTCCAGACTGAAGCGCCTAGAACCGCTCGGCCACCGCGGCCGGCAATAAGAGACGGGACTGATCCCCCGTGGTACACAAAACACGACAGAAAGCTGCTGCAGGAGCACCGATAAAGGCACGTATAATTTAGACGAACGCAAAACAAGATTAGCGAAGTTTTACTGAGGCTCGAAATTTGGTGCGGATTTCAGTGTGAAATGCATTTAATAGTTTCCACAACGAAACTCCCTCTAGAAATGTGACGGAAAATCCAAAGAGATTCTGGGCCTATGTTAAGTAAACCAGCGGAAAGTCTCAGTAAGTATCTTTACTGTGCGACAGCGATGGTAATGTTACTGATGACAGTGCCACTAAAGTGGAGTTACTAAATGCGGGTGAGAAGGAGGAGGAGGAGGAGGAGGAGGGGGAGACAAGGGACCCAACACTACGGAACAGGTAAAGTCGTGGCAAATGTCCAGCGTGGCAAATGTCCGCAGGGGAGCGTTACCTGGTAGCGCCTCCTGGGGTAGCCGTCCTCGCGCTCGCGCTCCCTCGCGCGCGGCGGCGTCGGCGACTCCCTGATGCTGAGGTCCCTGTCGCGCTCGGCGGCGCTGCCGTAGGACGCGACGCGCAGCGCGGGCGAGTGTCCGTTCACCAGCAGCCTCTGCGGCTGCGGCTGCGCCTGCACCGGCGGCGACGGCGAGCGCGTCCTGTCGCGGTCGCCGAACGGTGACGTCACGCGGTCGGCGCTGCCGCTGTACGGCGACGAGACGCGGTCGACGCTGCCGTTGTACTGCGGGGAGCCGCGCTCCGGCACGCCGTTGTACGCGCGCCTCTCCACGTTCAGCGGCGAGAACGTGTGGTGGGGCCCGGTCGGCAGCACCTGCAACGTAACTCGCGTTACCGTCGAACAAAGTTTTCCCCGAAGAACTTCGTCCGTCAAGTATTCTCAGACGCATCGTCGCATCAGTTTTGGATAGCACTTCCAGCCTCCGGCGATTACCACCATATTTTTCGTCAGGACTGACAACTGACTGTCCCCCTCACCCCCTGGTTGCTCCTCTCCTCTCCAATCCCCGCCCTCTGCCATGCCTTTACTGTTGTGTCCCTCCTACCCTCAATCTCTACACCCTTCACCTCCTTTCCCAAGGTGGCTTCCGTCAACTCCCCCCCCCCCCCCCCAGATGATGCCCTCTGTCCCTCCATTCATCCCTCCTATCAACTCTGATCATCACCCCACCCCACCCCCCTTTCCTCTGTCCTTTCCCCGGGCTCCCTCTTCCCCCCCTTCCATCCTGTTTTCTCCCCACCTAACCTCTCTTTACCTCCCCCCCCCCGAGTCCTTTTGTATACCCCTCCTCTGCCTTTCCCCACTCCCTGTCGCGTCTGCCCCCAGCACCCGACCCCCCTCTTAAGGGTCCTCGTCCTCCATCGGCTCCTTTCCCCCCTCCCCCCACTTCGTTCTTTTTTTTCCCTCTCCTTCCCCCCTTCCTTTCCTGTCATCTGTTCAGATTCCCCCCATATCATATTTGTGCCAATTTTTTAGTGTAGTGTTCAAGTGGATGTTTAGTGTTGCTCATCTTTCCAAAGTGTTGCGAACAGAAACCATGCGGTCGCTGGGTATAAATTTTATGTCTCTTACGAACAGAAACCAGACTGTCGCCGTGTTTTTTTAATTGTCTGCCTATTCTTTTACCTGTCTGCTTCATATGTATTTTATTAGCATCATCAACCCTTTGTTCTATGTTTTAAGTTCCACGATTTTCCACCGTTTTACCATTTAAGTCACCGATTTTATCGCCTGCTTCTATTATTTATTATCTTCATCTTTTTACAACAAATTCTGTAGGCTGAAGAGCGGCGTTCTAACCTGCTGCCAGCCAGCCCCCTTCGGGGGGGGGGGGGGGGGGACTCGAAACTCAATAAAGAAAGAAAAAAAAACTGACTGTTGCTTCAGATGAAGACGATGGTAATAACTGTCGAAAGCTGGAAGTTTTATTGAGAACAGGCGGAACGACGTCCGACAATATTTTATATAAGTTAGTGTCATTATTATCCTTGGTAATGAAACCAAGACTTAATCAGAATCGAGACACTTTCATTGAGTTTCTCAGCCTAGAAAATAATTCGACAACATGAAAACTGCATTTTTAATACACAGATATATTCCTTTTATTTCGACTATTAGTTTCATTCCCAGTCCCTGGCTCCTGAAAGATATATTCATGTGTGCATGTCCATGAACCATGGACCTTGCCGTTGGTGGGGAGGCTTGCGTGCCTCAGCGATACAGATGGCCGTACCGTAGGTGCAACCACAACGGAGGGGTATCTGTTGAGAGCCCAGACAAACGTGTGGTTCCTGAAGAGGGGCAGCAGCCTTTTCAGTAGTTGCTGGGGCAACAGTCTGGATGATTGACTGATCTGGCCTTGTAACAATAACCAAAACGGCCTTGCTGTGCTGGTACTGCGAACGACTGAAAGCAAGGGGAAACTATGGCCGTAATTTTTCCCGAGGGCAAGCAGCTTTACTGTATGGTTAAATGATGATGGTGTCCTCTTGGGTAAAACATTCCGGAGGTAAAATAGTCCCCCATTCGGATTTCCGGGCAGGGACTACTCAAGAGGACGTCGTTATCAGGAGAAAGAAAACTGGCGTTCTGCGGATCGGAGCGTGGAATGTCAGATCCCTTAATCGGGCAGGTAGGTTAGAAAACTTAAAAAGGGAAATGGATAGGTTAAAGTTAGATATAGTGGGAATTAGTGAAGTTCGGTGGCAGGAGGAACAAGACTTTTGGTCAGGTGAATACAGGGTAATAAATACAAAATCAAATAGGGGTAATACAGGAGTAGGTTTAATAATGAATAAAAAATAGGAGTGCGGGTAAGTTACTACAAACAGCATAGTGAACGCATTATTGTGGCCAAGATAGACACGAAGCCCACACCTACTACAGTAGTACAAGTTTATATGCCAACTAGCTCTGCAGATGATGAAGAAATTGATGAAATGTATGATGAGATAAAAGAAATTATTCAGGTAGTGAAGGGAGCCGAAAATCTAGAGTAGGAAAAGGGAGAGAAGGAAACATAGTAGGTGAATATGGATTGGGGATAAGAAATGAAAGAGGAAGCTGTATGGTAGAATTTTGCACAGAGCACAACTTAATCATATCTAACACTTGGTTCAAGAATCATAAAAGAAGGTTGTACACATGGAAGAATCCTGGAAATACTAGAAGGTATCAGATAGATTATATAATGGTAAGACAGAGATTTAGGAACCAGGTATTAAATTGTAAGACATTTCCAGGGACAGATTTGGACTCAGACCACAATCTGTTGGTTATGAACTGTAGATTAAAACAGAAGAAACTGCAAAAAGGTGGGAATTTAAGGAGATAGGACCTGGACAAACTGATTAAACCAGAGGTTGTACAGAGTTTCAGGGAGAGCATAAGGGAACAATTGTCACAAATGGGGGAAAGAAATACAGTAGAAGAAGAATGGGTAGCCCTGAAGGATGAAGTAGTGAAGGCAGCACAGGATCAAGTAGGTAAAAAGATGAGGGCTAGTAGAAATCCTTGGGTAACAGAAGAGATATTGAATTTAATTGATGAAAGGAGAAAATATAAAAATGCAGTAAATGAAACAGGCAAAAAGGAATACAAACGTCTCAAAAATGAGATCGACAGGAAGTGCAAAATGGCTAAGCAGGGATGGCTAGAGGACAAATGTAAGGATGTAGAGGCTTATCTCTCTAGGGGTAAGATAGATACTGCCTACAGGAAAATTAAAGAGACCTTTGGAGATAAGAGAAACGCTTGTATGAACATCAAGAGCTCAGATGGAAGCCCAGTTCTAAGCAAAGAAGGGAAAGCAGAAAGGTGGAAGGAGTATATAGAGGGTCTATACAAGGGCAATGTACTTGAGGACAATATTATGGAAATGGAAGAGGATGTAGATGAAGATGAAATGGGAGATACGATACTGCGTGAAGAGTTTGACAGAGCACTGAAAGACATGAGTGGAAATAAGGCCCCCGGAGTAGACAACATTCCATTGGAACTACTGACGGCCTTGGGAGAGCCAGTCCTGACAAAACTCTACTATCTGGTGAGCAAGATGTATGAAACAGGCGAAATACCCTCAGACTTCAAGAAGAATATAACAATTCCAATCCCAAAGAAAGCAGGTGTTGACAGATGTGAAAAATACCGAACAGTCAGTTTAATAAGCCACAGCTGCAAAATACTAACACGAATTCTTTACAGACGAATGGAAAAACTAGTAGAAGCCGACCTCGGGGAAGATCAGTTTGGATTCCGTAGAAATACTGGAATACGTGAGGCAATACTGACCTTACGACGTATCTTAGAAGAAAGATTAAGGAAAGGCAAACCTACGTTTCTAGCATTTGTAGACTTAGAGAAAGCTTTTGACAATGTTGACTGGAATACTCTCTTTCAAATTCTAAAGGTGGCAGGGGTAAAATACAGGGAGCGAAAGGCTATTTACAATTTGTACAGAAACCAGATGGCAGTTATAAGAGTCGAGGGACATGAAAGGGAAGCAGTGGTTGGGAAGGGAGTGAGACAGGGTTGTAGCCTCTCCCCGATGTTATTCAATCTGTATATTGAGCAAGCAGTAAAGGAAACAAAAGAAAAATTCGGAGTAGGTATTAAAATCCATGGAGAAGAAATAAAAACTTTGAGGTTCGCCGATGACATTTTAATTCTGTCAGAGACAGCAAAGGACTTGGAAGAGCAGTTGAACGGAATGGATGGTGTCTTGAAGGGAGGATATAAGATGAACATCAACAAAAGCAAAACGAGGATAATGGAATGTAGTCGAATTAAGTTGGCTGATGCTGAGGGTATTAGATTAGGAAATGAGACACTTAAAGTAGTAAAGGAGTTTTGCTATTTGGGGAGCAAAATAACAGATGATGGTCGAAGTAGAGAGGATATAAAATGTAGACTGGCAATGGCAAGGAAAGAAGAGAAATTTGTTAACATCGAGTATAGATTTAAGTGTCAGGAAGTCGTTTCTGAAAGTATTTGTATGGAGTGTAGCCATGTATGGAAGTGAAACATAGACGATAAGTAGTTTGGACACGAAGAGAATAGAAGCTTTCGAAATGTGGTGCTACAGAAGAATGCTGAAGATTAGATGGGTAGATCACATACGTAATGAGGAGGTATTGAATAGAATTGGGGAGAAGAGGAGTTTGTGGCACAACTTGACAAGAAGAAGGGACCGGTTGGTAGGACATGTTCTGATGCATCAAGAGATCACCAATTTAGTACTGGAGGGCAGCGTGGAGGGTAAAAATCGTAGAGGGAGACCAAGAGATGAATACACTAAGCAGATTCAGCAGGATGTAGGTTGCAGTAGGTACTGGGAGATGAAGCAGCTTGCACAGGGTAGAGTAGCATGGAGAGCTGCATCAAACCAGTCCCAGGACTGAAGACCACGACAACAACATTCCACAAACGGAATAATTAATCATTCTTAGAATGCTCCGTTAAGGTATGTACTATAACAAACATGTTACATCTAAAAATAACCTTTCAAGAATGACTAATTATTGCAGATGTGCAGTGCACATTTGAATACAGGTTTTATACGCCAAAATACTTTTTATGTGTAATGCGTTATAACAAACATGTTATTCCTAGGTGGTCCGACTAAAACATTCATATTTCTTTACGTACTACACTAATATGTAATCCTGTTGTAAAAAACTCAGTTGATATCCGTTTGACCTATGGCAGCGCCATCTAGCGGGCCAACCATAGTGCCATGTGGTTTCCCCCTTCAAGCTAGACAAGTTTTGTTCTTCGTAGTTTTTTCGTTTAGTGCTTATTTCGTGAGATATTTCGCCCAGTCACTATCAATGGACCACCCTGTATATTATCTAAGAAGGGAGAGCGCCCACCAGATCAAGTGACGGTGTGCGCTCAAAACATAAGTGAACCTCTGTTCTGTGGATCGTGTGACTGGGTAATTCCACCAGACGGAAGAAACTAGCTGGTAGCTTTGCAGAGAGAGGATCCTCTACACCTCCCGTAAGCTCGATCTTCCTCACCCACCGGTCTCTCCCATCCTTTCACGCCCCCGTCTGCTGCCGTGCCTGTACTTCTACATCCCACCTGCTCTCCATCTTTCCACTCTCCATACCCTCTCCCATGGTGGCTTCCGCCATCTCCCCCTCCCTGATGATGCCCTCCTCCCCTCCATCTACCCCTCCTACCAACTTTGATCCTCCCTCTTCCTGTGTTTGTTCCTATGGGCACCCTCTCTCCCTTCTCTCCCCCTTCCCTCCCTCCTCCCTTTCTCCCACTCCTTCCCCGGGCCTCCCCTACCCCCATTCCTCCACTCCTCCTACCATCTCCTCTGCCATTGGCATCTTTGCTCACCGCTCTCCCTCCCCCTCGCCCTTCTTCCCCTCTTGGCAGGTCCCCTGACTCGCACACGCTACGTGGACATTCGCGTGCTGGAGATCATAGCCACCACTTTCTCGTGTGTGTGCCATCGTGTTTGTGTTTAGTGTTCGTCGAAATCAGTGTTTGTGCGTCTTGCCGACAGTTTTTAGTGTGGTTTTCGTCGAGTGTGAACGGCTTCGTGTTTTTTGTGTTCTGTGTCTACTGTCTTTGCCCACGATTTTGTTCAGTCTATGTCTTTTTACGATTTTTCGTTGTAAATTCTGAGGCTGAAGAGCAGCGTAGGAGGCTGCTGCCAGCCCGCCTGATGTACAGGTGCTTAAAATAACAATAAAGGGGAAAAAATTGCAGAGGGACGCACCTGCACCCTCTGGGGCGGCGCGTGGCTGGTGCTGACGACCACGGTGGGCTGCGGGGCGGCCTTCCGGCGCTCCGACCACTCGCTGACGCCGCGGAAGAAACCGCCAGCGGAGCCGCCGTTGCTGGAGGGCGGCGGCACGGAGGCGGCGGCGGCGGGGGCGGCGGGGGCGTGCTCCTCGGGCTCCGGCGACGACACGAAGACGCGCGCCGACGAGTTGACGGTGGCGACGTAGCCGCGGCCCGGGGCGGGCTGCGCCGGGGAGCGGCTGCGGCCGTGGCCCGCCAGGGGCCGCGACTTCATCGTCACGTTGATGAAGCTCGTGTTGGTGGCCGGCGCCGCCGCCTCCTCGTCGTCCAGCGAGCCCTTGGAGGAGCGCGACTCGCTGCCGAAGTGGTGCTCCAGCCATTTGGACGTCTCCGCCTTGCGCGTCTCCTCCTCCTGCACATGACGTCACCACATCACCACACTGTGCTGCTGCATACTAGCTACATCTTATATATTGGGTCCCCTGTCTTAAGGTGCATGAAATATTTCCCGGGTGATGGTGGGCGAAAGACGACTCGCCCGGAAAATATTTCATGCACCTTAAGACAGGGAACCCAACTTACACCATGAACTCTAAGAGCAGGTAATGTAATCTGGGTTGGCTATCTTAAGGTGCATGAAATGTTTTCCGGCCCGTCCTTGATTTGACCACCCTGTGTAATTCATGTACCTCACATGTCCAAATTTTAGTTCAGTTTATTCCATAATGTACCTAAGTATGTCGGATTTAGATCAGTTTTTTATGTTATACGCTGTTTTGTAACTTTATGACTGCGTTACTGCTCTTTTATAGCCTCAACAAGGGGCCTGATTTGACGCACGCCAGCGTGCAGCGAGTATTGGATAGGAGTATCTGCGAGAGAGTCGCTGTTTGGACACGAGCCTGCCAAGTTCCTCGCAGGCCGCACTAGTCTGACGTGTTCACTGCGTAGATAGTTCTAGTATGGTTCGTATTACGTGTGGAACTGTCAACATGTTAGTGGCACATGGTCCTGAAGCAATAACCGTCACGATGGATGCTTTACGAAAGTGAGACTGAACTGATAACGTAAACGTAGTCTTTTACCTGTATCTGACGACTTCTTTGTTAACCTGCTCCCGTTAAAGACCTTTCTTGGAACTGGCAGAACAGAAGCCTGCCATCGTTTAAAGTTTGTAAGGTCGCTCACAATTCATCCTGCACGTCAGGAGGAGAGTCGGAGCTTTATCCAGCGAGAGGATATAAGGGGAGGGTCTTGCAATCCGTTCACAACAATATAAATAAGATACATTGGTCACTTGTTTGTTGAACCACAACACGTTTTAACGGTCCACACCATTGTCCTCATAAGGAGAGCTTCTGTAAAGTTTGGAAGGTAGGAGACGAGGTACTGGTAGAAGTAAAGCTGTGAGGACGGGGCGTGAGTCGTGCTTGGGTAGCTCAGTTGGTAGAGCACTTGCCCGCGAAAGGCAAAGGTCCCGAGTTCGAGTCTCGGTCCGGCACACAGTTTTAATCTGCCAGGAAGTTTCAGAATTACATTGTTTACTTCCCTGGTACTAATGCAGTGCACGGACGCCTTTTCACTGCAGCACGCCAACTAAAGTAGAATTTATGCTTCCTCTTTTGCTAGTGTTAAAGTGCACGTTACTCTTGCATAAATTATGCAAGAGCAACTAGTGGTTATAGGTAAACAAAATAAAATCTCCGCTGCATATTTCTATTTGTTGGATTATGCATGGAGTGGAACGATTTTTCTTTACTTTATACAAATTTGTTACAGTCGTGACTATATTTACAGTAACAACAAATATTTAATATAAATACAGCCATATCTGACGTCTGGCACCTATCCATAGAACCAGACCATTATGCAGGGTGGTCCACTTAAACGTTTCAGCGCAAACATCTCTGGAACAACAATAGATAATGACAAACTATTTTCACGGTTATGAATGTAAGGCAGGGGCTAATACGTTTTAGAATGTCTCTTAGTATTTACTTTGATGTGCCTCTGTCTATATATAGGGTGTAAAAAGAAATACGGCACTGATTTTAGAACACATTCCTCACAAGCAAATGAAGAAATTATGCTAGGTGAACATGCGTCTGGAAACGCTTTATTTTCATGTTGTAGCTCATTTTTCCAACTCATTAATCATGGGAAACACACAAGAACAAAACGTTAGAAACATGGGGAACATGCACTCTTGGTGACAAAACATGTAATTCATGCACGATTAAGCATCTCCTCATTTTAATGTTAATGTCCGTCAGCTTCTAAATAACAGATTCGGTGACTGATGCATAGGTAGAGATGGACCAATTTTCTGGCCTCTATTCTCTCCCTACCTAAACCCACTGGACTTTATTCCTGTGGGCATTTGAAAGCTCTTGTGTGTGCAGCCCCAGTACTAGATGTTCAGAGTCTCTATGCCCGTATTATTGAAGCCTGCGAAACCATATGCAATACTCCAGGGATACATCAGCGCATCCGAGATTAACTACGACGGTGGGTTGATGCATGCATCAGTGCCCACGGAGGGCATATTGAATATCTCCTGTGAAAAAGATTTGCATGTGGTATACTGGTGCGTTCTGTTTGAGTGTGCTTCCCATTATTAATGAGTTGTAGAAAGTGAATTGTAACTCGGAAACAAATCATTTCCAGACTCACGTTCATGTAATTTCTTCGGCTACGTGTCAGAAAAGCGTCCTGTAACTTGTGCCGTACAATTGTTACACCATATATATAATGATTAAAAACCCAAAAGTATTTCAGGCAAAATCTGTTCTGTGTCGCACGTAAAGTACACCACAATAGACAGTGGCAACGCCCAATCGAAGGACTGCTTCAGCATATACATAGGTCAAACCGAACTTCTGGGAATTTAAAGGGAAAGACGTCAATATTAAGAATGCAAGAAGAATCCCACTATTAAACGCGGAGGAGAGAGCGCGTAGAGGGGAAAACTGCTTGTCTGATGACGTGACTGAGTCGATTTGGTACGACATAGAGATCTAGTATTAGAGTGTAATAGAGGTTTAAAATACTTAAGATAAAATAAGCCAAAAATTATTTCTTAAATGACTGGGAGAAGTGGCCGCAAAATGACCATTCTAGTTAGTATATTGGTATGTAGAATCTATGATCCTGGTGGCATATCATCGCAGTTGCGGAAATATATCACCACACAATCCCAAGATAACAAGGACAATAAGTGTGAGAACCATCGATCAATCAGCTCATGCATTGAAATTGATGACAAGAACAATATACAGATAATGGAAAGTAAACTGCGGATCTATTAGATGACGACCAGTTTGGATTTCGGAAAAGTAAAGCAACCTAGAGGCAATTCTTACGATGCGCTTGTTATTTGTACCAAAACTTATTAAAAATTCAAAACTCTTCATAGGACCTGTCGAACTAGAAGAAACGTTCGACCGTTAACGATCGTGCAAGTTGCTCGAAATTTCCAAGCTAGTAGGTGTGAATGGCGCGTGTTATTCAATATGCACGTGAATCAAGGAGGAAAAATGGAAGACCAAGAGCAAAGTGCTCGAATTAAAATGAATGTAAGGCAGAGATGCAGGTCTTTTTCCCCTATTTTTCAGTCTACATATCGAATAAGTAACGATGGAAATAAATTTTCAGGAGTGGAATTAAGATTCGAGGTTGAAGGATGTCAATGATAATTTTCGCTAATACACTGCTATAGTTAGTGACAATGAGGAAAAATTACAGGATCTGTTGAATGGAATGAACTGCGTTATGAACGTACACTTTGGCATGAGAGTAAGTAGAAGAAAGAGCAGAACGAGTAGCAGAGATGTAATGAGGAACAGACTTAACACCAAAATTGGGAACCGCATAGTAGACAAAATGAGCGAATTCTGCTGCCTTGGAAGCAAAGTAACCCATGACGGATGAAGCATGGAGGACATAAAAAGCTGACTAACACAGGTAAAGATGGCATTCCTGGTCAAAAGAAGTCAACTAATATCAAACAACGGTCTTAATTTGAGAAAAAAGTTTCCGAGAAATTACATTTGGAGGAAAGCATTGTATAGGAGTGAATCATGGAAAGTACGGAATGGGGCAGTTCTCTGCAGAACCGACGAGGAAAGTAATACAGGGTGGGCCATAACTCACTTGCACTAGCAATCCTTAGACTTTGTTCTGCCTAGAATAGCGGCAGCCGGTTGTGAACTTAACTAGTGTGAAATATCCATAAGTCACTTGACAGAAGCAGTTTGCGGTTTTTGTTGTTTGCTGCTACTCTTACTAAAGAAGAGAACCTTAATGTTGGCGGCAACGTTCTAAATCTCAAAGAAAAGTGTACGAGGAATGTGGAGTATCAAGAATAAGCCTACGAAGGATTCAGAAAAAGTTAAGATCGAGACCTTATGTGTCTACTTTATTTCAAGGCCTAAATAAAGGTGATCTCGAGAAGCGTATGGAGTTCTTCGAGTTATAGACGATCTGACAAGAAGTCAGTTTTCTAAAAGCCTTCTTTGGAGCGACTAAGCGGCTTTTAAGGCGAATGGCAGAGTGAGCAGGCAGTCTACAGGACGTGGCGAAGGAGACAAACTCTCCTGGCGTGAGCGTTTGGGCAGGGATTTTCAGCATGGCTACCCGGGCCTCATTTTTAAAAGTAATGTCAGTTCTGTAAATTAGTAGATATGCTATGAGAAGAGTTGTTAGAACAGGAAAACAGTTCACCTTCTAAAAATCTCCAGCCAATTAAGGAAAAGCAGATATGACAACAAGACGCAGCACCCCAGCGTTGTGGAGTTATTGTGAGAGACTTTCTAAATGAAAACTTCGATGAATGTGCTGCCAGACGGGGAACTATTGAATGGCCTTCACGATCCCCAAATATTACACGTATGGATTTTTCAGTCTGGAGTACACTAAAAATGAGGTTTACTCCGTCAATATTGGTAATGTTGAGCTTTTGAAGGAATGAAACCAATCTGAATTTCAAAATCTACAGTCCAGAAAGACCTCTGACAAAATATGTGAGTGAGTTTGAAAAGACGCAGTGTTTGCTTAAAACAGCACGGAAGCCACTGTGAGCATCTTTTGTAGGTTCATTGAACTCTACATGTATTTCTTTGTTGATAATAAATTTAAGTTTTCATATGATTAGTAATAATGCACCAACGTATTTCTGACACCTGACTTACGGCTCACGCTGTATGTGGAAAACGTCGACAAGAAGAAGGGTCTGGATGATAGGACATTAGGGCACAACGTCCATGGTACTTTTTTTTTCACTAGCTGCTTATATTTTATGACCCACCGTCTAATTTCTTATGGTGGGTCGTATATTGCCACTTAGCCGCTGTGACAGGGTCCGGGGTCCGCAGTGACTGAAAGTAACACCACACCGGCTCCCGTCCCCACTCACACCGTTGCCCGTGTCCCGCCACGTGGAGGCGGGCTCTGTTTAGATCCATTTGATATCTATTTTTTTTTGTGCAGCATTAGAAAAACATATAACTAATACAAAATCAAGTAAGATATTAATAAACAAAACGAAATTAAATATTTAGAAAGAAGGAAGGAAGAGAACTGAATAGAGAAGTTATAGGTATAATATTGCCCGTCACCTGGTTGTGGGCGGCGGCCCGGGTCTTGGAATGAACCTCAAGACGCTGGCCGTTGCTCACCATGCCTTTAACATCTACTATCCTAAAAACTACCTTAACTAGAAGGTACTAGAGGAAGCTGTACAGGGTAAAAACCGAAAGAGACGAAAAACATGAAATGCATCCAACAAATAATACAGTAGATTAAAACCGTGTGCCGGACCGAGACTCGAACTCGGGACCTTTGCCTTTCGCGGGCAAGGGGTCCACCATCTGAGCTACCCAGGCACGAATCACGCCCCGTCCTCACAACTTTACTTCCGCCGGTACCTCGTCTTCTGCCTTCCAAACTTTACAGAAGCTCTCCTGCGAACCTTGTAGGACTAGCACTCCTGAAAGAATGGATATTGCGGAGACATGGCTTAGCCGCAGCCTGGGGGATGTTTCCAGAGTGAGATTTTCACTCTGCAACGGAGTGTGCGCTGATATGAAACATCATGGCAGATTAAAACTGTATTCCGGACTGAGACTCAGCTGAGCTCAGATGGTAGAACACTTGCCCGCGAAAGGTAAAGATCCCGAGTTCGAGTCTCAGTCCGGCATACAGTTTTAACCTGCCAGGACGTTTCATATGAGCGCACACTCCGTTGCAGAGTGAAAATCTCATTCTGGAAATAATGCAGTAGGTAGGGTGGAAATGCTACTCTGAGATGAAGACGTTGGTACGTTAGTGGCGGGCGGTATCAAATCGTTCAGGAGAATGATGACATAACAAAATTTGGTCAGGCGCAAGAAGGACTCGCGCACTGAGCGTTCAGTACAAACGTAATTATGTATATACATAGTTCATCCGTCCAGGGAATCGAGGATCTCAACGATTTTTGCCTGTTATCTATATCAATACTGGTAAGGTAATGATCCCTGGACTTCAAAGAATGTAGTAAAATCTCTACAGTAGCTCCTCAAACTAGGCCGGATATTAAAAAAGAAGCGAGCAGGGGACTTCCGTTTGTGTGCATATAGAGACCAAACATTATAAAACATTTTTATTTACTTAATAAAACATGAATGCAATCTACATTTTGTGTTTGCATGCAGTGCTGTTCGTCTCGTTTGCTTTTGACGGTTGATGAATGCAATGTATGTTCAAATGCAAAAGACATTTTTTATATGATATTGTTACAATTTAACAAGTTTCAGATTTTTTACTTCACTTGTATTGTGAAACCTTCCTTCTTGCCGAATTTAATGATTCTACGCCAACGGGAAGCATAATATACAGGATTATTACAAATGATTGAAGCGATTTCACAGCTCTACAATAACTTTATTATTTGAGAGATTTTCACAATTCTTTGCACACACATACAAAAACTCAAAAAGTTTTTTTAGGCATTCACAAAGGTTCGATATGAGCCCCTTTAGTGATTCGGCAGACATCAAGCCGATAATCAAGTTCCTCCCGCACTCGGCGCAGCATGTCCCCATCAATGAGTTCGAAAGCATCGTTGATGCGAGCTCGCAGTTCTGGCACGTTTCTTGGTAGAGGAGGTTTAAACACTGAATCTTTCACATAACTCCACAGAAAGAAATCGTATGGGGTTAAGTCGGGAGAGCGTGGAGACCATGACATGAATTGCTGATCATCATCTCCACCACGACCGATCCATCGATTTTCCCATCTCCTGTTTAAGAAATGCAGAACATCATGATGGAAGTGCGGTGGGGCACCATCCTGTTGAAAGATGAAGTCGGCGCTGTCGGTCTCCAGTTGTGGCATGAGCCAATTTTCCGCGGGCTACGCGTGAAACTTGCCCGCACGCGTTCAACCGTTTCTTCGCAGGCCGACCCGTTGATTTCCCCTTACAGAGGCATCCAGAAGCTTTGAACTGCGCATACCATCGCCGAATGGAGTTAGCAGTTGGTGGATCTTTGTTGAACTTCGTCCTGAAGTATCGTTGCACTGTTATGACTGACTGATGTGAGTGCATTTCAAGCACGACATACGCTTTCTCGGCTCCTGTCGCCATTTTGTCTCACTGCGCTCTCGAGCGCTCTGACGGCAGAAACCTGAAGTGCGGCTTCAGCCGAACAAAACTTTACGAGTTTTTGTACGTATCTGTAGTGTGTCGTGACCATATGTCAATGAATGGAGCTACAGTCAATTTATGAAATCGCTTCAATCATTTGTAATAGACCTGTAGTTTTTGATGAGTGAGTTTTCGAGTATGAAAATATGTGTCATAAATGGCTGTACCTCTTGACTGAAGTGAGCTAGTAGCTTGAAATTTTTACGCTTTCGAGGGATCGTAGTCGTTAATACGTGACCTAAGTTTGAACTTGATACGTCCACCCATCCCTGAGAAAAGAGGTTCCTAACTGTAGGACAAACAGACGGACAGCAAAGCAATCCTGAGACACGGAAACCTGAAAAGCTGCACTTCGCTTTCCTCGATTTTTTGCGTCACATCGTATCTGAAATAGTACACGAACTGTAAGAAAGAAGACAACTAGACGGTGGGTCAAAAGGAAATACAACAACAAAATACGAAAGTACGCGCGCTTACCTGGTCGAAGTCTAGCGGCCTCTTGGTGAGCGCGTCCTTGCGGTCTGCGGGGGCGGCCGCCCTGCGCATGCGCCGCACCCTGGTGCTCAGGCTGTCCCACTGCAGGTCTGCGGGATCGGCGCCGCCCTCGCGGGAGCCCTCCGCCTCCTCGGACACGTACCGCATCTCCTCGCCGATCTGCAAACACGTCACATGTCAGCTCCCTTGTGCTGCTCCACTTCCTCCGTGCGCTACATCTGTGGACATCTCACTATTAAAAATATAGATTTGTGACCGTTACCTCAAGAATGTCATGTTATTTGATTTCATCCCCATTAGATCCATCCATTTTATGTCATCATCATCATCATCATCATCATCATCATCATCATCATTTAAGACATTATGCCTTTCAGCGTTCAGTCTGGAGCATAGCCCCCCTTATACAGTTCCTCCATGATCCCCTATTCAGTGCTAACATTGGTGCCCCTTCTGATGTTAAACCTATTACTTCAAAATCATTCTTAACCGAATCCAGGTACCTTCTCCTCGGTCTGCCCCGACTCCTCCTACCCTCTACTGCTGAATCCATGAGTCTCTTGGGTAACCTTGCTTCTCCCATGCGTGTAACATGACCCCACCATCTAAGCCTGTTCGCCCTGACTGCTACATCTATAGAGTTCATTCCCAGTTTTTCTTTTATTTCCTCATTGTGGACACCTTCCTGCCATTGTTCCCATCTACTAGTACCTGCAATCATCCTAGCTACTTTCATATCCGTAACCTCAACCTTGTTGATAAGGTAACCTGAATCCACCCAGCTTTCGCTCCCATACAACAAAGTTGGTCGAAAGATTGAACGGTGCACAGATAACTTAGTCTTGGTACTGACTTCCTTCTTGCAGAAGAGAGTAGATCGTAGCTGAGCGCTCACTACATTAGCTTTGCTACACCTCGCTTCCAGTTCTTTCACTATGTTGCCATCCTGTGAGAATATGCATCCTAAGTACTTGAAACCGTCCACCTGTTCTAACTTTGTTCCTCCTATTTGGCACTCAATCCGTTTGTATTTCTTTCCCACTGACATTACTTTCGTTTTGGAGATGCTAATCTTCATACCATAGTCCTTACATTTCTGATCTAGCTCTGAAATATTACTTTGCAAACTTTCAATCGAATCTGCCATCACAACTAAGTCATCCGCATATGCAAGACTGCTTATTTTGTGTTCACATATCTTAATCTCACCCAGCCAGTCTATTGTTTTCAACGTCAGTAATGTAAATTCAACTGGAATCGATTAGATACAATGTGCACTCCACAGATCCGTGGTGAGTGTGTTACACCACAACTCAGACCCTACCTAACTGTTTACTGATTCAATTTTGCTTTCTGTTTATTCAGGATTATATGGTTCAGCTATTGTAATTATTATTAATTCGGTACTGTATAAAAATTTGTCCTTTTTTTTGTAAAAACTTTGATGTCTTGGTCTAATCATACGTAATGTATTGTCTTTATTAATTAAATTCTTTGTCTCATTTGGAACGAGACAAAACTTACTGTATATATTTGGAATTTGGATGAATATTTTTTTGTAGAAATGTCAATATGTGCAAATGTTCTGTTTTATTTAATATGTTTCGTTGCTATTATGTAAACTGCTTACCTTCACTTAGGGTTCTTAGTTGTTTTGTATGTAAAAGGCGTTGTGGTTCCCCTCGGAAACGGAAGCATGCAGCGCGCGCAATATGTGGTCGGCATGGATAGAAAGGTGGAACCAAGAGTCAGTCGGGGATGAGCTACTGAACCACGAACAGCTCACGGAAAGGTTGTGAATTGTGCTGGTGCTGAGACGAGCTTTTCGTGCCTTTTGCCAATGGGCCAAAGCCTCTGATGGATGCAGTAACTAGCTGGAATTATGTTGGAATTGATATCTATCACCGTCACCAAGAAATGACAGAGTCCAGCAATTCTACTTGCAAATCCACCTACCAACATGCACTTGCCACCACATTGCGCAATCACTGTAATGGAACAGAAGATCTATAGTAATGTACAGTGAAGGATCAGCTCATAGCATGCTATAATGTACTCAAATATAAGGTAAATTTTAACTGAACTCTTGTACCTATCATGATTTATCCTCAGTCACATATCCACTTAGGGTCCCTCCCACGCTAAAGTGCTTACCGAGTGTCCTTTATTGAAAGCAAATTAAAATTAATATGGCAATGGAGTGTGCTAAGATTAATATTGTTTGTTGAAAGGATCTTACAAATATCTCAATTTTGTGTTTTACTGCAGCAAACGTTCAGAACTGCAACTGTTGAGAGTTATATGTTCATGCTTGCAAAGTGCTTGTTTCACTAATATAATGAAAGTGCATTTATTTTGCTCTACTACAGTCGTCAAGATTAAGGCCCCCCATTGAAAGTAGTCCAAATGCTCAAAGTTACTTAATTATAGAAAGTTTCAAGTACTCTTGCTACCCTGTCAAGTTCTGTACAATATTGGGTTCCTCTTGTGTATTAAAAGTGCATATTAATGGTGTAACAGGTTCCACAGTTTTTGTATTGTGCTCATGCTAGATAATGATTAAGAGGAAGACGACTATTTATGAGAACAGTAACTTCTTTATTCATAAGACAGTGAGAAGTAGTTTGTTAGCGAGCTCCATTTAATTTTCATTCTAAGTAGAAAGGTGTTTAGTAGTGAGAGAATTAATCTATGCACAATAATTAATTTTGCTGTGAACCATATCCATATTTCATGTCAGATAGGAATATGGTTGAAAAGTTATATTGAACCTGTGTCCAATTTACGATTCTACAGTGAATATTAATAGTAACGTTTTTGAGACGATTCAGTTTGACTAAGTCCTCGAGGTAATAGTGTGTTTCGTTAGCTGTTATGTTTGTGCAAATAGTTTGTTCTGCTCTGTCAGCTCCAACCTCAATGTGAACATATGCAGGTGCCAGAGTTCATTGCACTCTCGTGTGACAAAATATAGGCTGTGTTTGACCATTGAAATTACTTATTTTCAGTTTCTTGAACACGAATGGTACTCATTCTTATGCCTAATTAGGCTGGCGACCGTTGTTATTATCATTTGGAGACTGTGGATAGGTAAATTATTGTTTATTACTGTTTAAATATTTACGTAATTCTAACTTTCACTTCCAATAAGCCACCTCCGTTAGGTATATCACGGTCAACACAATTAAATTCCTTTCAGAGGGTAACACTGCTCACCTTCTTTATACTGTAAATGCTTCAGTAAAAATACACTCCTGGAAATGGAAAAAAGAACACATTGACACCGGTGTGTCAGACCCACCATACTTGCTCCGGACACTGCGAGAGGGCTGTACAAGCAATGATCACACGCACGGCACAGCGGACACACCAGGAACCGCGGTGTTGGCCGTCGAATGGCGCTAGCTGCGCAGCATTTGTGCACAGCCGCCGTCAGTGTCAGCCAGTTTTCCGTGGCATACGGAGCTCCATCGCAGTCTTTAACACTGGTAGCATGCCGCGACAGCGTGGACGTGAACCGTATGTGCAGTTGACGGACTTTGAGCGAGGGCGTATAGTGGGCATGCGGGAGGCCGGGTGGACGTACCGCCGAATTGCTCAACACGTGGGGCGTGAGGTCTCCACAGTACATCGATGTTGTCGCCAGTGGTCGGCGGAAGGTGCACGTGCCCGTCGACCTGGGACCGGACCGCAGCGACGCACGGATGTACGCCAAGACCGTAGGATCCTACGCAGTGCCGTAGGGGACCGCACCGCCACTTCCCAGCAAATTAGGGACACTGTTGCTCCTGGGGTATCGGCGAGGACCATTCGCAACCGTCTCCATGAAGCTGGGCTACGGTCCCGCACACCGTTAGGCCGTCTTCCGCTCACGCCCCAACATCGTGCAGCCCGCCTCCAGTGGTGTCGTGAATGGAGGGACGAATGGAGACGTGTCGTCTTCAGCGATGAGAGTCGCTTCTGCCTTGGTGCCAATGATGGTCGTATGCGTGTTTGGCGCCGTGCAGGTGAGCGCCACAATCAGGACTGCATACGACCGAGGCACACAGGGCCAACTCCCGGCATCATGGTGTGGGGAGCGATCTCCTACACTGGCCGTACACCACTGGTGATCGTCGAGGGGACACTGAATAGTGCACGGTACATCCAAACCGTCATCGAACCCATCGTTCTACCATTCCTAGACCGGCAAGGGAACTTGCTGTTCCAACAGGACAATGCACGTCCGCATGTATCCCGTGCCACCCAACGTGCCCTAGAAGGTGTAAGTCAACTACCCTGGCCAGCAAGATCTCCGGATCTGTCCCCCATTGAGCATGTTTGGGACTGGGTGAAGCGTCGTCTCACGCGGTCTGCACGTCCAGCACGAACGCTGGTCCAACTGAGGCGCCAGGTGGAAATTCATGGCAAGCCGTTCCACAGGACTGCATCCAGCATCTCTACGATCGTCTCCATGGGAGAATAGCAGCCTGCATTGCTGCGAAAGGTGGATATACACTGTACTAGTGCCGACATTGTGCAT
Organism: Schistocerca cancellata; assembly: GCF_023864275.1. Lineage (NCBI taxonomy): Eukaryota > Metazoa > Arthropoda > Insecta > Orthoptera > Acrididae > Schistocerca > Schistocerca cancellata. The sequence continues at coordinate 1,208,759,625 of NC_064626.1, forward strand.
GCTCTGTTGCCTGTGTCTATGTGCCTGTGGTTCTGTCAGTGTGATCATGTGATGTATCTGACCCCAGGAATGTGTCAATAAAGTTTCCCCTTCCTGGGACAATGAATTCACGGTGTTCTTATTTCAATTTCCAGGAGTGTAATTTCAGTTATACGAACTGCCTCCAGCTTTGAGGTTATGCTATAACAGTAGCAGGCGGTAGTGTATCCTAGAACATGCACAACCTGTCAAAAAAGTGTAAGGTATTAATCCTGGCTCATCCTCCACGCTTTGTGGACGCCAGATACTACGCTGGCTTAAAGACCAGTGTTTTCCTAGCACTTTCTGGAAATTAAATTCTGTGTGTCCTGCCAGGAAGCAGCATTATGCGTGGGAATTCTATTAGTGGGAGCAGAAAATAGTCAACAGAAGTGCCTGTAACCTGCTCCGGAGTCTGATTTGCCGAAACGCTTGAGCTTTGAAAGAATTTCTAAGAGCAGGGTGCAATTCTTGAAATCGAGAAAGTTGACCGTCAGCACTGGTGGGTGTTTGAGATAAGTTGCGGACATTCTGGGGTAGAGTTGGTGATATAAGAGTGATGAGTGTATCAAGTAGGGAGTAAGGCATTCTCAGTCGTCAATAAAGATCTTCTGCCAATATGGAAAGGTTTGAACATGCTCGTAAATGCATTCCTATGTGTGGGCGTGGAAAAATTACGATCACCATCTTAACTGGTCCATGTATGGAATCCAACACAGCACCGATTCTGCTTGGCATGGTTTCAGTAACTCGTTGGTAGGTTTCCGATGGTATTGTGAGTAGGCTGTTTAGGTTTTTATGTTGGTGAAGCCACGTAGCGCTCTGTATGAAAATCGCTGACTGCGCTGTGTGCAGTCTGTGGCTGGTTGGACTCATTGTTGGAATATTCGCTATTGTAGTGTAGGGCAGTTGGATGTGAACAGCCCGTAGCGTTGGGCAGTTGGAGGTGAGCTGCCGGCAGTGGTGGATGTTGGGAGAGAGATGCCAGAGTTCTGAAATGTTAATATGAGCGGACGATATGGACGTGTGTCCGTCAGAAAAAGGAAATTAGTCAACTTGGATGTCACGAATATAGTGTGTGGTCAGAAAATGTCTGAAACGCTTGTAGGGATGTTGCAGGGCAGGTTGTACTGAGATATGAATGTTACAAAAAAAAATTCGATACGTTGCGCCGTTTCCGAGTTATTTAGCATTGAAGTTAGCCAATCAGATCGTCGCGCGCGTAAATGCAAGTTTCAGCTAACGAGACAAAGCGCTTGAATACGAGCGCGCGACGCCCCGATTGGCTAAATTCTATGCTAAATAACTCTGAAACGGATCAACGTATCGAATTTCTTTCTTAACATGTATGTCTCAGTACAACCTGCCCTGTAACATCCCTACAATCATTTCACACATTTTCTGACCACCCTATATATATATAATGACTTTTGAACACTATTGGCCGGCCGGTGTGGCCGTGCGGTTAAAGGCGCTTCAGTCTGGAACCGCGTGACCGCTACGGTCGCAGGTTCGAATCCTGCCTCGGGCATGGATGTGTGTGATGTCCTTAGCTTAGTTAGGTTTAATTAGTTCTAAGTTCTAGGCGACTGATGACCTCAGAAGTTATGTCGCATAGTGCTCAGAGCCATTTGAACCATTTTTGAACACTATTAAGGTAAATACATTGTTTGTTCTCTATCAAAGTCTTTCATTTGCTAACTATATGCCTATCAGTAGTTGATGCCTTCAGCAATTACAATCCTTTACTTAGCTGGCAGTATTGGCGCTCGCTGTGTTGCAGTAGTTCGAGTAACGAAGATTTTTGTGAGGTAAGTGATTCATGAAAGGTATAGAATCTATAGATTGTTGTTAGCCAGGGCCATTCTTTCGTAGGGATTATTGAAAGTCATATTGGGTTGCGCTAAAAATATTGTGTGTCATTTTAGTGATGATGAGAATAAGTGGATAGATTAGCATGGAGAGCTGCATCAAACCAGTCTCAGGACTGAAGACCACAACAACAACAGCAGAATAAGTAAAGAGAAAACTGTCTCACTACGTTCAGTTTTACTCAGCTGTTTCAGTATCAAATAACGTAGGAGTTTACCAGCACAGTCGTTCTTAATTTTTCTAAGGGGACGTTTCAGTATGTAGTGGCAGATGTCTACGTATAGATCAAACAATTCCCTTAAATTACAGGCCGGTGTTTTGTAGGCAGAGGTATGGCGCAGGCAGCGTCGGTTCAGATCAGGAAAATTTGGTGTCTAAGGTGTAAACGCGAGATCACTATCGCCTCAAACCACTGTAGCACGCTTCTGAGCCTGAGAGACGGACACTTACCCCGCTGGAATATGGAGTTGCCGATGAAAGCAGGTGGTCCATAGTGATGTTGAAGTAATCCACAGTTCTGATGAAGCTTTCGATTACTACGACAGGTCCCATAGACGTCCAAATGAATATACCCGTAGCATAATACTGCCCCCAACGACCTGCGTCTTTGGTATGATGAATATTTCGAGCAGTCAGTCTTCTGGAAGACGGCGTATCCAGACACGACCATCGACCTCGTGTAACAAGAAACGAGGTTCATCCGAGCAGTCAACATGTTTCCACTGATTGACAGTCCAATTTCGATAATCCCGTGCCCAATACAATCTTAACAGACAATGTCGTTGCTTTGACATAGGAACACGTAGAGGTCTTCTGCTGCAGGATCCCGTTTTCAGTAACGCGCGCTGAACGGTGTACCCCGAAACACTCGTGCCTGCACCAGTACGGAGCTCTGTCATCAGATCAGCCGCAGATCGCCACGTACCGTGCTTTACGGAGCGGGCAAGCCTCCGACATCCACGTGGATGTGCAACACTTTGCCGCCTGCTAGTGGTCTTACTTCCTTAAACCATTTTGCATAGATTCTCGTGACAGTAGCTCTCGATCAGCCGCCAGCCGCATTAGCTGTTCCCGAGATTATCGTTCCCAGATTCGGACCGTAGAAAAATCTGCCCTTTGTCAGAGTGGATTGTCAGTGGATTTCCCATTTTTGGCTGCCCATACAATTTGTAGAATGATTCCTCGTTCGTCTCTGCTGTGCCTATATACAGGGTGATCAAAAAGACAGTATAAATTTGAAAACTGAATAAATCACGGAATAATGTAGATAGAGAGGTACAAATTGACACACATGATTGGAATGACATGGGGTTTTATTAGAACCAAAAAAATACAAAAGCTCAAAAAATGCCCGATAGATGGCGCTTCATCTGATCAGAATAGCAATAATTAGCATAACAAAGTAAGACAAAGCAAAGATGATATTCTTTACAGGGAATGCTCAATACCTCAAAAAAAAAAAAAAAAGAAAAAGGTTCAAATGGCTCTGACCACTATGCGACTTAACTTCTGAGGTCATCAGTCGCCTAGAACTTAGAACTAATTAAACCTAACTAACCTAAGGACATCACACACAACCATGCCCGAGGCAGGATTCGAAACTGCGATCGTAGCGGTCGCTCGGCTTCAGACTGTAGCGCCTAGAACCGCACGGTCACTCCGGCCGGCCAATATCTCCACCATCATTCCTTAACAATAGCTGTTATCGAGGAATAATGTTGTGAACAGCACTGAAAAGCGTGTCCGCAGTTATGGTGAGGCACTGGCGTCGGATGTTGTTTTTCAGCATCCCTAGAGATGTCGGTCGATCACGATACACTTGCGACTTCATGTAACCCCAAAGCCAATAGTCGCACGGACTGAGTTCTGGGGACCTGGGAGGCCAAGCATGACGAAAGTGGCGGCTGAACACACGATCATCGCCAAACGACGCGCGCAAGAGATCTTTTACGCGTCTAGCAATATGGGGTGGAGCGCCATCCTGCATAAAAATCGTACGTTCCAGCAGGTATTTATCAGCCAGCCTGGGGATGATGGGATTCTGTAACATATCGGCGTACCTCTCACCCGTCACGGTAGCAGTTACCTCCTGTCCAGCGCCGTCTGTCGGACATTTTGTGAACTTTTTTTTGTTCTAATAAAACCCCATGTCATTCCAAGCATGAGTGTCAATTTTTATCTCTCTATCTACATTATTCCGTGGTCTATTAAGGTTTCAAATTTATACTGACTTTTTGATCACCCGGTACTTTCCGTACCGGGTCTCGTACGGAGCGAGGTGGTGCAATGGTTAGCACACTGGACTCGCATCCTGGAGACGACGGTTCAAACCTCCCGGCCATCCTGATTTATGTTTTCCATGGTTTCTCTAAATCACTTTAGGAAAATGCCGGGATGCTCCCTTTCAAGGGGCACGGCCGACTTCCTTCCCTATTCTTCCCTAATCCGAAGGGGTCGATGACCTCCCTGTTTGGTCCCCTCCCCCAAATCAACTAACCAACTAACCAATCAACCGGGTATTGTGTCCACATGGCCACCACGCAGCATTGAATACCGCAGTGGCCAGTGGTCGTAGTGTTTTGGCTCACAAGTGTATATGGATGATAAGTCCCTGACTACTCACGTAACCCCCTCTACCCAGAGAACAAAAAATATAAAAAAAGATGTACACGTCATCGATGAGTAAGAAATTCGAAGTCAGTATACTGCACGTAACCGTGTAGTTGGCTGTGCTTAACAATGTCTTTTGTAAGTAGGCTGTTTATGTTTTCTTTATGTAAGTAGGCTGTTTATGTTTTCTTATTGGCAACGTTACGTAGCGCTCTGTATGAAAATCACTGGCTGTGCTGTGTGCAGTCTGTGGCTAGTTTGCATTGTTGTCTGCCATTGTAGTGTTGGGCAGCGGCAGCTGGATGTGAACAGCGCGTAGCGTTGCGCAGTTGGAGGTGAGCCGCCAGCAGTGGTGGATGTGGGAAATGAGATGGCGGATTTTTGAGTACAGGATGGATATTATGAACTGCTATGTATATTATGCTTTTTCAACACTATTAAGGTAAATACATTGTTTGTTCTCTATTAAAATCTTTCATTTGCTAACTATGCCTATCAGTAGTTAGTGCCTTCCGTAGTTTGAATCTTTTATTTAGCTGGCAGTAGTGGCGCTCGCTGTATTGCAGTAGTTCGAGTAACGGAGATTTTTGGTGAGGTAAGTGATTTGTGGAAGGTATAGATTAATGTTAGTCAGGGCCATTCTTTTGTAGGGATTTTTGAAAGTCAGATTGCGTTGCGCTAAAAAAAAAATATTGTGTGTCGGTTTAAGCACAGTCTTGTATAATTGTTCTAAGGGGACGTTTCACTTTTAGCAACCAATAATAAATTCATTAGCGATGCGTAGCATTAAATTTTTGCTAGCAGAAATTTTGTGTTATGTGAATTTAAAATGTGTCAAGGACGTGTATTTAGATGAAAGTTTTGTGTGCTCTGTTTTACTGTGAAGTAAAGATTAGCATCATAACAAACAAAAATACTGTGATGAGACCGTGAGCACAATACGAGCACTGTATGCTGGAATTCCGCGTAGGAGCCGCTGGGAGTGACGGCATTGGTTGTTCCTGCGCTCCCAGCATCCCCCAGCCGCAGTGCCGAGCTACGGTGCGCGCGCAGTACGGGGTGCACTGACCTTGACGCCGTCGGCGAGGTACTCGACGACGTGCTCGTCCTTGAGCCTGGCGTGCCTCTGGCAGCTCTCGTGGCGCGCCTCCTTCTCCTCGTCGCCGCCGGTGTGGTCGGGGTCCGGCGCTTCGTCGTCGCGCACCTCCTCGCGCTCGCGGGTTTCCCTCGTCTCGGTGACGAGCCGGCCGTCGGGCTGACGAGCGCTCTGCTTGAGCACGTCGCTCGTGTCGGTGACGCGCACCGCGCGCACCGAGCGGTGCACCTGCAACACGTCAAACGTCTCTCTTACATTCGTTTCATACTATTTAACCGCTATTTCGTGCTGTCACGCGCAATCATCTGTATACCTCATTCAATGGTATACAACTACATACCTAATCCTATGTACATTATCTAGATTTTCTGCTCTCAAATGGTTCAAAATGGTTCAAATGGCTCTGAGCACTATAGGACTTAACTTCTAAGGTCATCAGTCCCCTAGAACTTAGAACTACTTAAACCTAACTAACCTAAGGACATCACACACATCCATGCCCGAGGCAGGATTCGAACCTGCGGCCGTAGCGGCCGCGCGGTTCCAGACTGTAGCGCCTTTAACCGCTTGGCCACCACGGCCGGCTGCTCTCAAATCTTCTTTCTCTCTTTATCCTCTGTATGAATGAGTGAGTGAGTATGTGTGTTGAATTTGTCTTATACAATACTGGCCATTAAAATTGCTACACCAAGAAGATGACGTGCCCCAGACGCGAAATTCAACAGACAGGATGAAGATGCTGTGATATGCAAATGATGAGCTTTTCAGAGCATTCACACAAGGTTGACTCCGGTGGCGTCACCTACAACGTGCTGATATGAGGAAAGTTTCCAACCGATTTCTTATACACAAACAGCAGTTGACCGGCGTTGCCTGGTGAAACGTTGTTGTGATGCCTCGTGTAAGGAGGAGAAATGAGTACCAGCACGTTTACGACTTTGATAAAGGTCGGATTGTAGCCTATCGCGATTGCGGTTTATCGTATCGCGACATTGCTGCTCGCGTTGGTCGAGATCCGATGACTGTCAGCAGAATATGGAATCAGTGGGTTCAGGAGGGTAACACGGAACGCCGTGCTGGATCCCTACAGCCTCGTATCACTAGCAGTCGAGATGGCAGGCATCTAATCCGCATCATTGTAACGGATCGTGCAGCCACGTCTCGATCCCTCAGTCAACAGATGGGGACGTTTGCAAGGCAACAACCATCTGCACGAACAGTTCGACGACGTTTGCAGCAGCATGGACTATCAGCTCGGAGACCATGGCTGCGGTTACCCTTGACGCTGCATCAGAGACAGGAGCGCCTGCCATGGTGTACTCAACGACGAACCTGGGTGCACGAATGGCAGAACGTCATTTTTTCGGATGAATCCAGGTTCTGTTTACAGCATCATGATGGTCGCATCCGTGTCAGGCGACTTGACGGTGAACGCAGATTGGAAGCGTGTATTCGTCATCGCCATACTGGCGTATCACCCAGCGTGATGATATGGGGTGGCATTGGTTACACGTCTCGGTCACCTCTTGTTCGCACTGACGGCACTTTGAACAGTGGACCTTACATTTTAGATGTGTTACGGCCCGTGTCTCTACCCTTCATTCGATCCCTGCTAAACCCTACATTTCAGCAGCAGCAGCACGACCACATGTTGCAGATCCCGTACGGGCCTTTCTGGATACAGAAAATGTTCGACTGCTGCCCTGGCCAGCACATTCTCCAGATCTCTCACCAACTGAAAATGTCTGGTCAATAGTGGCCGAGAAACTGGCTCGTCACAATACTCCAGTCACTACTCTTGATGAACTGTGGTATCGTGTTGAAGCTGCATGGACAGCTGTACCTGTACACGCCATCCAAGCTCTGTTTGACTCAATGCCCTGGCGTATCAAGGCCGTTATTACGGCCAGAGGTGGTTGTTCTGGGTACTGATTTCTCAGGATCTATGCACCCAAATTGCGTGAAACTGTAATCACATGTCAGTTCTAGTATAATACATTTGTCCAATGAATACCCGTTTATCATCTGCATTTCTTCTTGGTGTAGCAATTTTAATGGCCAGTAGTGTACATGGTAGCAGTGCAGCATATGGCTGTCTGCTGTGGTAGCAACAGTGTAGCCAAAGTAGCTTTCTCAGTCAAGGCAAAGAGATTTATAATCTATCGGTAGTCACTCGACGGTAGTTTAGTTGGTGGCGCAAAGGACCCCGTTGGTCTCTCCCGGCTACCTGGGAGATGTTCGTTGCAGGCAGAACGTGCTTTCGGCACTCGGGACTGGACCTTGGGCGATTGAAGATGGTAGTCTTAAGACCGCCTTGGCATTGGTGAGTGTGTCAATGTATGATGGTGTGTAGCTACTCTCATGCAAACTTTTGATTTGCTAGTCACTTTTAAAGTTCGGTAGTCGAATCCTTATATAGCACTCTATATTATAAGTGAGTTAATTAATTAAATAACAAGCAAAGCCAGATGATAGTTTGGAATTAGTTTGTGATTTGTTAATATGATGTTTATTTTAATAAACTATGTTAAGCTGTGATGACAATTTCTCTGAGAAAGCCCTCCCCTTTTGTAAGATTATTTTTAATGCATCCCACCTGGCGTCTCTGAAGCGCAAAAGGTAGGCCTTATATTTGTAGAAGCTTCTGCTTCCTCTGAATTATTTGATTTATTGTTTGTGCTTAAATTGTTCCCATATGTTCATTCTACACACATCAAAAAAAGTTTTTCATCACCACGGTTCCGAGAATTCCGGAACCTGTACAGAAAATAGGAATAGAGATCAACATAAACATCATTTTCGCCCTTTTTATTGCTCATGTAAACCAGACACTGCATGTTGTACCACCATGCAGGGAGACCTTCAGAGGTGGTGCTCCAGAGTGCTGTACCCAGTAGCCTTCCATGACCACCAGCGGCGTACGTCGGCCCAACATAATGCCACCCCAAAACAACAGGGAACCTTCTCCTTGCTGCACTCGGTGGACAGTGTGTCTAAGGCGTTCAGCGTGACCGGGTTGCCTCCAAACACGTCTCCGACGATTGTCTGGTTGAAGGTATAAGCGACATTTATCAGTGAAGAGAACGTGATACCAGTCCTGAGCGGTCCATTCGGTATGTTGCTGGGTCCATCTGTACCGCGCTGCATGGTGTCGTGGTTGCAAAGATGGACCTCGCCATGGACGTAGGGAGAGAAGTTGCGCATCATGTAGCCTATTGCGCACAGTTTGAGTCGTAACAGGACGTCCTGTGACTGTACGGAAAGCATTACTCAACATGGTGGCGTTGCTGTCAGGATTCCTCGGAGCCATAATCCGTAGGTAGCGTTCATCCACTGCAGTAGTAGTCCTTGGGCGGCCTGAGCGAGTCATGTCATCGGCAGTTCCTGTCTCTCTGTATCTCCTCCATGTCCGAACAACATCGCTTTGGTTCACTCCGAGAGCGTGGACACTTCGCTTGTTCAGAGACCTTCCTGGCACAAAGTAACAATGCGGACGCGATCGAACCTCGGTATTGACCGTCTAGGCATGGTTGAACTACAGACAACACTAGCTATGTACCTCCTTCCTGGTGGAATGAGTGGAACTGATCGGCTGTCGGACCCCCTCCGTCTAATAGGCGCTGCTTATGCCTGATTGTTTACATCTTTGGGCGGGTTTAGTGACATCTTTGAACAGTCAAAGGCACTGTGTCTGTGATACAAAATCCACAGTCAACGTCTGTCTTCCGGAGTTCTGGGAACCGGGGTGATCCAAAACTTTTTTTCATGTGTGTATATATTCACTTGGATCTTTTTATTAATATTAACACGTTGGTTATGCTTGATAATTCAGTGATTAATTCAGTTCTTATATAATTTTTTTCGTTTTTAATTAAACTGGGTGGCCCCCAACAAATTTTATGGCACACGAAACTTACAGTAAACTGTAGAGTTCCACAGCGACTAACTTCCCCCAGTTTCCTTTTGCAAATCACGTTCCAGATAACAATTCATCCACTATTAACCATTTACATGTCAGTAGAACTCAGTATGAGACATGTTGCAACTAAGCAAGAAAAAGAAATGAAACACAACTTGCTTTATTCATATTTGACTTTTGGAAACAATGGATACAGGTGAACATGCGGATCCCGCCTTCCTAGATTTCCGAAACGCTTCCGACACTGGACCACAACGGTGTGACTACACAGAGGAATATTTGTCTAACAGAACCCAGTACATTATACTGGACGGCGAATGTTGCACAGAAACGAAGGTAGGAGCGGACGTGCAACATGGAAGCTTAACGAGACCTCTAAAGCTCTCAGTATCAACAAACGTTTTGCGTCAACCCGTTATTTCGAAATTCATGGCACAGGAAACAAAATCTGCTTCTGAGGAATGCGTATACGAGTATATCCAATAGAAATGTGTCCAAATCACCAAATGAAAAACAACATTTGTGTAACTACAAAATCATATGTTTGATATGGGCAGTTTTTCACAGCAGTTCTGAGCAACGTCAGTACTTGATGGAACATACCCTTCCCCGGAAGCAGTTTGCATTCGTCGTGGAATATAATTCGATGAGATCATGATCCTAGCCCAGGTCGAAACCTGTTCGCTCTTCAACAGCAATTTGCCGTAAGTTGTGCAGGTAATGAAGGTACGAGCATACGGAAAAGGGTACGAGATATGCTAGTGGCTGGAAGACTTCTTAAGTAACAGAACCCAGTATGTTGCCCTCGACGGCGAGTGTTCATCGGGGACAGGGGTAACATCAGGAGTGCCCCAGGCAAGTGTAATAGAACCGTTGCTATTTTTTGTATAAATAAATGATCTGACAGACAGGGTGGGTAGCCATCTACGTTGTTCACTGATGATGCTGTGTGTACTGGAAGGTGTCGAAAGTAAATGTGTGTTGATAGAAGATGACCTAAAAATGTGTTGACACGTTGCTGTTTGGTTCAAATGGCTCTGAGCACTATGGGACGTAACTACTGAGGTTATCAGTCCCCTAGAACTTAGAACTACCTAAACCTAACCAACCTAAGGACATCACACACATCCATGCCCGAGGCAGGATTCGAACCTGCGACCGTAGCGGTCACGCGGTTCCAAACTGACGCGCTTAGAACCGCACGGCCACACCGGCCGGCAATGCGTTGCTGTTTGGAACGTCGCCGAGCCCGAGGGTGAATTCGCAGGGGCCACGCTATTGTACCATTACAAAGGAAGGTTATAATCACCTTTGACCCAAATTTCAAACTTATGCGTCTTAATGGGAGCCAATTGCGGTGCTCCGAAAAGGTGGTCCTTTTTTCCGCATTGTGCGATAGTCAGCCATCATGTACTAACTGATTTTTTTGGTGTAGTAATGCTCAGAATTAATCCGGGACCGCCAATAAACGATGAAGAGTAAGTGTTGGCATCCATTTTTTGTGCTTTCTCCAATTTAATGTAGAAAAATGGTTCAAATGGCTCTGAGCACTATGGGACTTAACATCTATGGTCATCAGTCCCCTAGAACTTAGAACTACTTAAACCTAACTAACCTAAGGACATCACACAACACCCAGTCATCACGAGGCAGAGAAAATCCCTGACCCCGCCGGGAATCGAACCCGGGAACCCAGGCGTGGGAAGCGAGAACGCTACCGCACGACCACGAGCTGCGGACTTTAATGTAGAGATGCAGTTTAGACAGAAATATGTTTTATGTCTTGACATGGAATGAACATATAATTCTGCTTCGAATGGTACTACTTCTTTCCACAGCGGGTGCTTTGTAATGTTTGTGACAGAGTATGCGGTTATTGGACCAGATACTGTTACACAGCAAAAATATTCTGCATCGAAGAGACATTTGTACGCAGGGCGCTCGATAAGTAATGCAACACATTGTTTTTCTGAAACCAGGTTCGTTTTCCTCAGGATTCCAATACATCCCCACTCTTCTGGCTTTACGAGATGAGGGTGCGGCTTTGAGATTTTCTTCCGAGGTAGGGTGGTGTGGCGCCACTCCATGGATTGCCGTTCTGTTTCCGGTTCGAAATGATGGACACATGTTTCAGCTGTCACGTTGAGCTTTGTAACGTGCAAGAAATTTCGTTGCTCTTTATGGTCTTCTGTTGATGATGATGATGATGATGAAGTCCCATACCCCGTGATGGAGCGTAGGGGAACGATGCGGGAGACCCGCACCGCCGTACTAGGCAAGGTCCTAGTGAAGGTGGTTTGCCATTACCTTCCTCCGACCGTAATGGGGATGAATGATGATGATGATGAAGACGACACAACAACACCCAGTCATCTCGAGGCAGGAAAAATCCCTGACCCCGCCGGGAATCGAAGCGAGAACGCTACCGCGAGACCACGAGCAGCGGACGGTTTTCTGTTAGGCGGTGAGAAACCAAGTGGGCACACACCTTTGAGTGCCAACTGGTTGACTAGTGTCTCAGCAGTAGCAACAGAGAGGTCCAGTTGAGCAGCGAGGTAGCTGATTGCGAAGTATCGATCACCTCGAATGAGACTGTCCGCACGTTCCAACATTGCAGGACTGACAGCTGTGTGCGGCCAGCCCACACATGGGAGATGGGACAGGTTTGCGCGATCTCGTTGCAATGATGACAGACGCCTCGCTCACCGACTTACCGTGCTTTTGTTCACTGCCAGGTCTTCGTAGACCTTTTGCAAGCGCCCATGCACATCTGCGATGCTCTGGCTAAAAGAAACTCACTGACAGCTCTCTGCTTGGAACGTACCTCCGTCACAGACGCCATTTTGAAGGCTGTGTATAGCGGAACCACCTATCGGAACTTCATGAAACTATAACGGCTGAATCCGGAATTTTCCATGATGTCCAACAGATTCCGCTTTTTTTCAAACGAACCTGGCCCAGAAAAAGATCTGTTGTATTGCTTATTGAATGCCTCTTGTACATGAGACTGTGCACGATGGTGTGAATCAATTTGCACTGTACACAATACCTCTACACTAATTAATTATACAGATTAATTAATTATGCAGAATTCACTAACACATCCAATTATAAGAAGATGATAGTGATGAGGAGACTTTCTCTGTATTTTGAATGCATGTTCATTTTGAAATTGTCATTGCAGTGGGAAGATTAATCTATAGAATTAATTTCTGCCAATGTGTATCTATCCAAAAGCGTCATCACCAGGAGAGTTGATTTAGAGATGGAACTGCTGCTTGGATCAGGTATTGGGTCTCATTTTGGTGTGGTTCCCGCTGACTATCAGTACGTGGGACTATACCAGGCATGGTCTTCCCCTCAGACAGGAAAGGCAAGGGAAAAACTGTCTGGGCTAATAGCAAATAACTTAAGAGGGGGGGGGGGCTAGGCACACTTGTGGTAAAGTACCAGTGGTTACAAGTGACATAACAGCAGTTTTTTTAGGGTAGGGAGGGTAGAAACAAAAACTGATAAAACAGGCAGCCAGAAAATAAATTTTAATGTACACAATTCATGCAAACAGCCCCTGATTGAAACTGGAGATATTCAAAAATTGACAGAAAAATTATGTTCACCCATTTATAATTCAGCCAGTTCACAAAATCAGGGGGATAAACTTAATGAGTTGCTTACGGGTGCTGAATAATTAGTGTTGAGCAAACCAATTGATATAATCTGTCTGTCATGTGACCACAGGTAAAGATATGTTAAATGTTTCAGGATTCAGGTTAGCTTCTTACATCTCTGGAGAAAATAATGAGGAGTTGCCACATCTGTCATAAATTGTTCTAATTTCAAGAATACTGATATTAATAAATTTTGCTCAGAGCAGCACTTAGAAGCTTGTGTAATAGAAGTAGTATGTCATTATAAGTCCTTTGTAATAGTAAGTATATACAGCGCACCTTCTGGAAACTTTAACTTCTTTAAAAATCTGGAAGCTCTGTTGTGCCACCTCACAGTAGAAAACAAGCGAATAGTGGTTGCTGGTGATTTTAATGTGGTTTTACTGTTACGCCATCAGTGAAATATTATTGCAATCAGCAACACTGTCATTCAATTTAATTCCTACTGTCAACTTTGCAACTACGGTATGTAAATGCTCTGAGACTGCTACAGATAATACCTTTGTAGACAAATCTAGGGAAAGAAGACGTAGCACAAAACCCAAGGTAAATGGGCTATCTGATCATGACATGCAGATTCTTATGTCAAATGTTGAAGCTTGTCAGGGAATAAAATCTATTAAATCTTAGTACAGGAGGGTAACAAATCAGTCAAAATTTAGAATTTTAGGAGACTTCTGAACAGTACTTCTGGCTTAAATGGAAAATACAAAATAAAGTTAGTTCCTCATTATAAAATGTTTTCCTCCTAAAGTCAACGCAAATCAAACAGAAGTCTAAAAATAAACCATGGAATACACAAGGAATTAAGATTGGACTGTATCTACTATACAGGAACAGCTGTGGTGTTACCATTGTAATGCATTACAAAGAATACTGCAAAATACTGAAGCAAGTAACCCTGAATTCTAAGCAGCTTTATTATGCGAAAAAGATAACTACAACAGGCAACAAAATAAAAGCTATATGGGATATAGTGAAGACAGAGACAGTTGGGACCAGAAAGGAAGAGAAAAAAATAGCTCTAAAAATAAATGCGACATTACATGAAACAACAAGTTTACTGTTACCAGTCACTGTTTATTTATCTCCACGACACGTTTCAAAGGTTTAAACGTCCATCATCAGGTGGACTGACATTTGTGACGTATATAAGTTTAGTTTTTGTCAAAAGAAACCCAAAACCATATTCTGAAATAGTGTTTTGTTTTCCCAATAGACAGTGCCACAAGTTCCTCCAAACAATCGTAACACAATACATACACAAATGTCATACTAATAAATGTTAATATACCTGATGATGGAGGTTTAAATCTTTGAAACGCGTCGTGGAGATAAATAAACAGTGACTGGTAACAGTAAACTTGTTGTTTCATTTAATGTCAATAACAGTCACGGTAAAGCCTAACTTAAAATGTTCGCATTTAAAGTAAATGAGACATGATGACAAGTGCGTGTAGCGTTGTAAAACTATTAAACTAGTACTTTGTTTCTGATACTGACAGCTTGGGTTTATAAAGTTCAGTAAACATTGCGATGGAGTACCTGAGACCACTCTCTACAAGTAACTTTCGTAAAATGGAAATAATAGCCACTTCTCCCAAAGAAGTAGCATTCATCATGTTGTTGAGGTCTTCAGTCCAAAGATTGGTTTGATACAGCTCTCCATGCTAGTCTGTCCTGTCCAAGCCTCTTCATCTCTGATAACTACTGCAACTCACATCCTTCTGAATCTCCTTAGTGTATTCATCTCTACGTCTACGTCTACGATTTTAACCCTCCACGCTTCCCACCAGTACTAAATTGGTGATCCCTTGATACTTTAGAATGTGTCCTACCAACTGATCCCTTCTACTAGCCAAGTTGTGCCACAAATTCCTCTTGTCCCGAATTCTATTCAGTACCTCCTCATTAGTTACGTGATCTACCCATCTAATCTTCAGCATTCTTCTGTAGCAACATGTTTCAAATGCTGCTATTCTCTTCTTGTCTAAACTGTTTATTGTCCATGTTTCACATCCATACGTGGCAACACTCCATACAAATACTTTCAGAAAAGACTTTCTGACACTTAAATCGGTAATCGATGTTAATAAATTTTTCTTCTTCAGAAACGCTTTCCTTGCCATAGCCAGTCTACATTTTATATCCTCTCTTCTTCGACCATCCTTAGTTGTTTTGCTGCCCAAATAGCAAAACTCATCTACCACTTGAAGTTTCTCATTTCCTAACCTAATTCCCTCAGCATCGCCTGATTTAATCCGACTACATTCCATTAGCATCGTTTTGCTTTTGCTGATGTTCATCATATACCCTCCTTTAAAGACACTGTCCATTCCGTTCAACTGTTCTTCCAAGTCCTTTGCTGTCTCCGACAGAATTACCGTGCCATCGGCAAACCTCAGTGTTTTAATACCTCCTACCCGGAATTTAGTTCCTAATCCAAAGTTTTCTTTGGTTTCCTTTACTGCTTGTTTAATGTACAGATTGAATAACATCAAGGACAGACTACAACCCTGTCTCACTCCCTTCTCAACCACTGCTTTCCCTTCATGCCTCTCGACTCTTATAACTGCCTTTTGGCTTCTGTACAAATTATAAATAACCTTTCGTTCCCTGTATTTTACCCCTGCCACCACGACAATTAGAACGAGAGTATTCCAGTGCATCATAAAATCCTTAAAATCCGAGCATTCTAATGGTTATGACAACATGTCAACGAAGTTAATCAAAGCGTACCCATGTGAGTTGAGTTCTATCTTAAGTTATTTGTGTAATGAATCTCTTATCACGGGAACATTTCCAGACTGGCCAAACTGTGCTGAAGTTAAGCCTCTTTATAAGAAAGGGGATAAAGAGATATCATCAAACTTTCGATCAATTTCACTTTGGCCGGCTTTTTCAAAAATATTTAAATAGGTTGCGTTCAAGCGTCTTTTCAAATATCTGACTGCAAATCATATATGGTCCAAGTCACAATTTAGGTTCCTGAAGCATTCTGATGTAGAGAAAACAGTGAGAATGTACTTCATTCATTGGATAAAAAATTAGAAGCTACTGGCATTTTCTGTGATCTGTCAAAAGTCTCTTACTGTGTTAATCACAGCATTCTCTTGAGTAAATTGGAATGTTATGGTGTCACCGGCAGTGCTGCGAAATGGTTCGAGTCTTACCTAATTAACAGGAAACAAAGGGTGTTGTTATGAAATACTATAGAGTAAATAATTAGCATTCTTGGGAATTAATTACATGTTGTGATCTTCAAGGTTACATCCAGGTCCGATGCTTTCTCTTGTGTTGATTACTGATTTATGTTACACTGCTATATGCTAAGTTTGTTTTCTTTGCAGATGATACAAACAGTGCAATAAATAGCAAGTCTAATACAGATTTACAAATGACTGCTAATCAAATGTTCGCTGAGATTCGTAAATGGTTTAAAGATAATTCAATTTCATTGAACTTTGAAAAGAGCCACTATATGTAGTTCAGAAACTGTAAGAGATTTCCTTCCAGCATGTGTATAACGTATGAAGACATGCAGATCGAAGAGGTTGACAGTGTTAAATTTCTGGGATTACAACTCGATAATAAATTCAGTTGGGAAGGGCATACCACAGAACTGCTGAAGCGCTTAAACGAGTCTGTATTTGAAATGCGAATGATGTCAAATATAGGAGATATTAATATAAAAAAGAACTTCCATACTTTGCTTACTTACATTCTATTATGTCATATGAGATCATATTCTAGGCTAACTCAACTGAGCAAAAGCTTTTAGAGTGTAAAAGCTTATAATAAGATTCATTTGTGTTGTAAATTCAAGAACATCGTGAAGAAAACTGTTCAAGGAACTGGGTATTCTAACCACTGCTTCTCAGTATATTTATTCTTTAATGAAATTTGTTGCAAATAGTATGTCTCTAGTTTCAACCAATAGCTCGACACAGTATGAATACTACAAATTAGAAAAATCTACATAGAGACCTAAGATCACTTACCTTGGTCCAAAAAGGGATGCAGTATTCAAGAACACACATTTTCAAGAACTTGCTAGCTATCATTAAATACTTGGTTTCAGGTAAAGCGAAGTTTAAACAGAGTTTTAAAGACTTTATGATAGGCAACACCTTCTATTCTATAGATGAATATCTTAACAGGTACAGTTAGGCCAGTTTAAGTAAAAATGTCTGTTCGATTTCATTTCTGACAGAACTTGGTCACAAGACTGAAGATTAGTTATTTTGTGTATGACAAATTCATTAAAAGTTCACAACAATTCTGTAAATATTAGCAGTTCCAGTTTACAGTAATGTATTCACATATTTTGACGATCTCCTGAAAAATGATCAGGGAAGTGAGTATTATACATTAAATTTCCAAAGAAACTGGTATAGGCATGCGTGTTCCAATACAGAGATGTGTAAACAGGCAGAAGACGGCGCTACGGTCGACAACGCCTGTATAAGACAAGTGTCTGGAGCAGTTGTTAGATCGGTTACTGCTGCTACAATGGCAGGTTATCGAGATTTAAGTGAGTTTGAACGTGATATTATAGTCGGCGCACGAGCTATGGGACACAGCATTTCCGAGATAGCAATGAAGTGGGGTTTTCTCGTACGACCGTTTCACGAGTGTGCGTGCATATCAGGAATCCGGTAAAATATCGAATTCTGACATCGTTTCGGACGGAAAAAGATGCTGCAAGAACGGGACCAACGACGGCTGGAGAGAATCGTTCAACGTGACAGAAATGCAACCCTTCCGCAGACTGCTGCAGATTTCAATGCTGGGCCATCAAGCAAGAGTCAGCGCGCGAACCATTCAACGAAACATTATCGATAAGGGCTTTCGGAGTCGAAGGCCCACTCGTGTACTCTTGACGACTGCATGACACAGAGCTTTACGCCTCGCCTGGGCCCGTCAACACGAACATTGGACTGTTAATGACCAGAAACATGTCGCCTGGTCGGACGAGGTCCGTTTAAAATGGCATCGAGCTGATGGACGTGTAGGTCATGAATCCATGGACCCTGCATGTCAGCAACAGACTGTTCAAGCCGGTGGAGGCTCTGTAGTGGCGTGGGGTGTGTACAGTTGGAGTGATATGGGACCCCTGATACGTCTAGATACAAATTGACAGGTGACACGTACGTAAGCTTCCTGTCTGATCACTTGCATCCATTCATGTCCATTGTGCATTCCGACAGACTTGAGCAATTCCAGCAGGACAATGCGACAACCCATACGTCCAGAATTACTACAGAGTGGTTCCAGGAACACTCTCCTGAGTTTAAACACCTCTGTTGACGACCAGACTCCACAGACTTGAACACTGTTGAGCATATGTGGTATGCCTTGCAACGTGCTGTTCAGAAGAGATCTCCGCCACATCGTACTCTTACGGATTTATGGAGAGTCCTGCAGGATTCACGGTGCCAGTTTCCTCCAGCACTACTTCGGACATTAGACGAGTCCATGTCATGATGTGTTGCGGCACCTCTGCGTGCTAACGGGGGCCCTACACGATGTTAGGTGGGTTTACCAGTTTCTTTGGCTCTTCAGATTAGATTAGATTAGATTTAGATTAGATTAATTATTCATTCCATAGACCCAGAAGTGAGGGAATTCTCCTGGGTGTGGAACATGTCAGATAAACACATTACAAAAATGTAATAGAAAAACTTGAGTTTCATTAATTTTAATGATCCTCAGTCAGTAAACAGTAAAATTATGTACATGAATTAATTTTAAATTTCTAATATTTACAGGTTTAATACTTACATCTGCTTTCATTAAATCCATCATTCAGACATTTGCTAGTTTCTTGGCTATTACAACCAAGTATTGTCAAAAATTAAAGTAAATTTTTCATTTCAGTGATCCTCAGTTAAGAACAGTCAGATTATGTACAAGATTTAAAATTAAACTTCCACTATTTACAGACTTAAGACTTAGACCTGTTTTCCATACATCCATCATTCACACAGTAGGTAGTTACTTGGCTGTACAAACCAAGTGTTGTCAAAAATTAAAGTATAATAATTTTTCATTAAAATGGTCTACTGCACTTGTTGAGAAACTCATGGATGGAATAGAAGGAGTTGGCCACCAAAAATTATTTTAAATTATGTTTAAATTGTGCCCTGTCTGAAACTAAACTCTTAATGGTTGCTGGTAACTTATTGAAAATATGCATTGCTGAATACTGGACTCCTTTCTGGGCAAGAGTAAGTGATTTTAAATCTTTATGTATATTGTTCTTATTCCTAGTATTGATACTGTGTACTAAGCAGTTAGTTGGAAAAAGAGATGTATTATTTACAACAAACTTCATAAGGAATAAATATACTGAGAAGCTGTGGTTAATATTCCCAATTCTTTGAATTGGTTTCGACATGATGTTCTTGGATTTACACTACTCATTACTCTTATTATACGCTTCTGTACTCTAAAACTTTTTTCTCTGTTTGTGGAGTTACCCCAAAATATGATACCATATGACATAATGTGATGAAAATAAGCAAAATATTCCAGTTTTTTAATATTTATATCTCCTATGTCTGACATCATTCGCATTGCAAACACAGACTTGTTTAGGCGCTTTAGCAGTTCGTTAGTATGTTGCTCCCAACTGAATTTAGTATCAAGTTGTAATCCCAAGAATTTTACATTCTCAACTTCTCCTATTTCCATGTCATCATATTTTATACCCACACCAGAAGGAAATCTCTTGGAAGTTCTGAACTGCATGTAGTGGGTCTTTTCGAAGTTTAATGACAGTGAATTGGCTATGAACCACTTATTAATAACAGTAAAAATTTGATTAGCTGCCCTTTCTAAATTTATATTTGATTTACTATTTATTGCAATGTTTGTATCATCTGCAAATAAGACAAACTTGGCATCTGGTAATGTAACAGATGACAGGTTATTAATATACACAAGAAACAGTAGTGGACCTAGTATGGAACCTTGGGGAACACCACATGTAATTTGTTCCCAGTCAGATGATGTCTGATTGCCTACTGCTGAAGTGTTACGTAATGACACCCTTTGTTTTCTATTAGTAAGATACGACTGAAACCACTTTGCAGCACTATCAGTGACGCCATAATATTTTAATTTACTTAAAAGAATGCTGTGATTCACACAGTCAAACGCCTTTGACAGTTCACAGAATATGCCAGTTGCCTCTAATTTGTTGTCCATGGAATTAAGGATATTTTCGCTGAAAGTGTAAATAGCTTTCTCAATATCAGAGCCCTTAAGAAACCCAAACTGTGACTTTGACAGTGTATTCAAACGTTCTGTGTTTTTTATGTTGTAGTTTCTGACATGTTCCACACGAACGGGAATCATCTCATTTTTGGATCTATAGAATGACAACCGAACCTAATCTAATCTGCACATAAGAGCAGTGCTGAGCACCCACCTCCCGCGGGCCCTCGCCCGCCCCCGCCGCCTCCACCAGCTGGTCCCCTCTGGTGCCGTCGCCGCCCTCTGTCAGCGCCAGGCGCACGTCCTGACCACTGCACACCGCTGCCAGGTAGGCCTGCAGGCAGACACAGAAACATCAAACGTACAGTCGGAAACTTCGCAATGGTTAATGTCGCGCAGCACTAGAGATAGTAGAGATGGGGATGGAAAACAGGCAGATGAGTAGGAAAAACAAATCTGTAATGTTCAGCAACAGCATTAGTACTGTCTGGGTGTAACGATGCAAAGCGGTATGAGACGGAACGAGTGTGGGGGACTGAGACAGGGGAGGGGAATGGTCGACTTCGGTTTGTTGAGAGAATTTTAGAAAAGTGTGGTTCATGTGTGAAGGAGACTGCATACAACATGCTAGAGCAACCTATTCTTAATACTACTTAAGTGTTTGGGATCCGTACCAAGTCGGATTAAAGAAAGGCATCGGGTAATTCAGAGGCGGGCTGCTAGATATGTCACCTGTAGGTTTGGACAACGCGCAAGTGTCACGAAGATGTTTCGGGAACTCAAATGGGAATCCGTGGATGGAAGAAGGCGTTCTTTTCGAGGAACACTATCGAGAAAATTATTGAGAACCGGCATTTGAAGCTGACTGCAAGACGATTCTACTGCCACCAACATACACTGCGCGTAAGGAACACGAAGATAAAATACGAGAAACTGGGGCTCATCCTGAGGTATATTGTCAGTCGTTTTTCCTTTTCTCTGTTTGCGAGTGGAACAGGAAAGAAAATGACTTGTGGTAAGGGATACCATCCGCTACGCGCTGCACAGTGGCTTGCGGAGCATCGGTCTAGATGTTGAACTGATTACGCCGTCGTTATCTATTGTGGTCTACAATTTTTCGGATTAGCGGAAGTCAGTACTGCTCTTAGACAACGAAACACATAATCTCAAATACTTTTTAATTTACTTTTAGGAATGATCGACAGAGAACACCATAAATTAAACTAAGTTGGAATAAAACTGGGTAATATCACAATAAATCGGCTTGCATATGAGGGCGATGTTGTCCTAACAACTGGTAGCTTAGAGGACGGGCAGCTCATGATAAGTTCTTACAGAAATATTGCAATTAAAGCAGGGTTACAAACTGACGAAGAGAAAACTGTGAACACGGTCGTGAGTAAAGTACCCAATGATCAAACACTACTGATAGTTAATGAATTCACTTTTAAAAGAGTAGATATATTAAAATATTTGGGAACCGTTAAAGAACAGAAACAAAGATTAAGGCAAGAAACGCAAAGGCAAATAGTTCATATTTTGGCTTACGGAACGTGCTATGCAATAAAGCAGTTTCGAGAAGTGTTACTATCAGACTGTACAAGAGCATAATTCTCCCGGGAGCTATGTGTGGCTCTGAAACATTTACATTAAGTAAAACATGTGAACAAAAACTGCTAGTCTTCGAGAGAAAGGTATTCAGGAAAATATTTGGCCCCAAGAGGGACACGCAGTCGCAGGAGTGGAGGATATTAAAAGACCGGGAACTGGACGACATACACTCTCAAGCTGATGTTGTCCGAAGGATTAATAAAAGAAGATTGACTTGGGCTGGATATCTAATTAGGACGGAAGAGGAAAGACTACCGCGAGCAGCATTCTCAGGATCCATGTAAGGGAGAAGGAGACGAGGAAGGACACGGGAAAGGTGGAAGGATGGTATCAACAGGGTAAAAATCGTAGAAGGAGTCTAAGAGATGAATACAGTAAGCAGATTCAGAAGGATGTAGGTCACAGTAATTATTCGGAGATGAAGAGGCTTGCACAAGATATAGTAGCGTGGAGCGCCGCATCGGACTGACTACCACAACAACAACATTGCATTAAGACGATCTTACATTTAACACAGTCATTTTGCTACCTCTGAAGGTATGAACAATAGAATAATACATAAGAAATTAATAAAAATGTAAATCACGCTCAGATATGGTTTTTCATTATACAAGAGATGTGTGTTAAAGAAACTTACAAGAACAAATGTGGCCAACTAGAAAAGTGCGTCCTCCCGCCCTATATCCGTTTGTGCCTTTAGATTTTACATAACATACACCATTTATCAATTAATTACGATTTTGTGAACAGTCATTTCAATAATCAGTAAAGTAAAGCAAAATAATACTCCACATTATGGTCAGGACGAGCCAATCGGTCCGACCGAGCGCCGCGTCATCCTCTGCAAATGGCGTCATTCGGATACAGTCTTGAAGGACGTGGCGTCACTACACCTCCCTCCCGGCCATTGTCGGATTTATCGACCTTGGAGTCGCTACTTCTCACTCAAGTTGCTTCTCCATTGCTACCACAAGTCCCAGTGCATCTTGTTCCAGTCCTCACACCAAGGAAAAAAAAAAAAAAACAAAAAAAAAACGCAGTACCGGGTATCGAACCCGAATCATTCGCATAGCAACCACACAGATTGTCATTGAACTACAGAGGTGGACAATAATCAGCTCAAACTATCTATTAAATAAACTTTATGTATTACGAGAAATCAGTACTTCAAGCAACTAGAGGCACTGAAAAAGTCAATGGTGAAGTTTGAAAATTTGGGCCGCACCGGGTCTCCAACACGGATGCTCCGCTTCTCTAGAACGCTTACCTAACCGTCTCGGCCGTTCGGGCACGTTTCTTGTTCGGCCCAAATTCTCAACCTGTCAATTGTAAGTAGCGCCTCCCTACTGCACGTAGCATTCGCTAATTCCCAGAGCGGTTCGGAAGATATGGTGCATCCGCGCTGAAAGAACCTAGAGACGTCCTCACTCATTGATGTATTTTTGTACGTGTCTGTTCTACCGGACATGTCCAACAGAACAGACAGCACATATTAACATAAATTTTTTTAATTGTTCATCATCTGGGGTAACTGGGAAAGGAAATAGCCAACTCATGCCGCCTTCATACGAAACGTAGCTCTGGCGAGCCCAGAGTCCGCTGCATGATATTACAGTCATAAAATATTTTTAAAAACTTTTGATATAGGCTATGTTGCAACTACTTAAACCTAACTAACCTAAGGACATCACACACATCCATGCCCGAGGCAGGATTCGAACCTGCTACCGTAGCGGTCGCGCGGTTCCACACTGAAGCGCCTAGAACCGCTCGACCATTCCGGGCGGCTCAGTGGCCGTCATTACAGTTTTTTCCAAATCGCCTCAAGCTCCGTTTCTCCCTCCTCTCAGTGGGAAATAACCCCTCTCCTCAATGACCACCATCAGCCAATGGTTACCCATCTCGACCACTGCTGTTGACAAAACACAACCATTTCAATCTTTCGCTCTGCGAGAAACGTCGTCTCATAATTTCACATCAGTACGACTACAATAAAATAAAGAAATGGAAGTGAACGGGATTTGTAGCCAGGCGAATGAGTAGCAACTCGTTCTTTGTTAGATTACAATAGCTCCTAATGGGAGGTTGGTAGATGGCACTGAAACAAAAGAGCAATATGGATGTAAATCGCTAGGTAGCTTTTATCCAGCAACTGATGTCTACTAACTCGTGATGATGATGATGATGATTATGATGATGATGATGATGATGATGATGATTATGATGATACTTCACTTATTTGAAGTGTTATCGCTTTCTTTCCGCAACTTAGCTGGTATATGTTATTACCGCTAATAATTGTTTAACGGCTTTCTGATCTGTTGCCAGAAATTTTCTGATTTTGATAAAAAAAATCGTACTTGAAAAAATCGTACTTGAAATTCTACATTATATATTTCGAAGTCCTGTCAATAGAACACATTTTCTGGTTATCCACAAGCTATATACATTGCGAATACCGGTACTTGCAAAGTGCTTTACAATGTTGGAATCGTTTAACGACATTAGGTTACGATGTTGCTTCCAAAGGTAGTTTTCAGCAGCAATCGTGAATCCAACGCCTGTACGGAGTTACATTCGTAAGTATTGTAAGACCGGTTTACGATAGAAAATTTAAAACCTGAAGCATACGTTTCGTCTACGAGGTGGAACTGGTGAACATATGGCGAGTGTGGTCGCCGCGGTTCCGCTAGCCCGCAGCTCAGTCAAGGTGAGCGAGAAGCATAACTCGTGCTTCGCAGGCGGACCGAGAAGCCCGCGAAACGAATGCAGAGCGTGACATGGATTAAGCGTGACTGCGCTTCGAATTTGTTGTAACTCTAAAATTCACGTGAATGTCAGCGCGTAAAAGAACGATTTTATGCGCCTCTCAGGCAAAGAGTAAGATCTGGCAAGAGAACAGGTCTGAACGCCACTTTGCTTGGAGCAACATGTAGCTGGGACGCATATAACAGCCAGATGGAATGCACTGCGTTACCTTAGCAGCATTTCTTGTCGATTTCCTGAGCTGTATCGCATTGAAAAGAGTATTTTACGCTTCTTATTACCTACAAAGGTAGAACGCAGGTTTGTAACGTAGCAAAACATATTTCTTTTTGTCGATGTGGGAAAACAGGGCTGTAAAGATGTGGTATTACTGCACGGGGAACGGAGTGTCAAATGAATTAATGGAGTACACATGTTCTTCCCACCATTATTAATAAAGGAAATAACATCCTATATACATGTACGAACATGTTAATATTTCATGAATAAAATCGTCTGCATCGTTCAATAAATGTCGTTATTTATTCCATCGTTTCGCTACTGTCACCATCATATCAAAACTTAAAACCTGTAAAACCAGGTTCAGTGTCAGTATTAATAAATTTACCGTTAGGTATAGGTTTTATTGTTACTGACACCTTGTGTTAGAATCTTTCTGTAGCTCGGGGCCACAGCCGTATAACACTTTAAATGAAAGTTCCGCCATGTGAATGAGTGGAACGTTTATTCTATTGTACATCTAAGTCCAGTTGTGACTGGAAGTCCTTTTCCTCTGAATTCAATTCAATGCCTCTTCTGAAGTCCATAGCAAAAGAACTTCACCAGTTACTCGTTCAAACTATCAGCTCTTCAGCGTACATCCGTTGCACCATATTTCAAAAATCTCGATTGTTATTCTTGTCTTACAGCACATGGCAATCGAATTTTTTGTATTTCTTTATTTTTTTTTTACATTTATGCTACAGTTCAAAACTCAAATATGAGACCCCCACAATAGGCCGATGCAACTCTCAAAAACTCTCGAAAAAATCGACTCTGAAGTTTTTAGAGAGTCTTTAATACTCCAATATAAGACCGTTGTTTTGAAAGTACAGCGTGGCTCTCTGGTAGCATGCTTGCCTGCCTCTTGGGCGGCTTGGGTTCGACTCTTGGATGGGATAAATTTTTAAACAAAGGCCCAGGTTCTACGAGCATTTCCGTGAAACGTAAAATACTTAAATATGAAAAATATTATTTGTATTGCAAACAATCTGTTTTTAACAATCTTTAATAAGAGATCGGTAACTGAGAACTTACAGTATTTGCAATGAAAGCTGTATTTTTGTGCGCATTATGTACTTAGAAACAAAAAGACGTGCATTTTTAATAAAAATGACAGTTATATATGCGTCAATCAGCACACAGCCGACGAATTTCATGCTTAAATGACGTAGGTAGGTGAACGAAAGAAAAAAAAACGAAAAAATAATGTCCGAAAACAGGCTCGAACCAGCGATCTAGTGATTATCACATTCGAGAGCTACCGATTTCTTTCCATTTACGTGTACTTCAAGCTTCACCAAAATGCTCGTAGAACATGCACCAATGTTTAAAAATCTGCATTGGTCGACAATCGGACTCTGATCACCAATGTTGCAGGCGACCATTCTACTACAGAAAAATGGACCTTACGTTAGGATATTAAATACGTCCGGATAACTTCAAAGTAGATTTTCTCAAGAATTTTTGAGAGTTGCACAGAACTGCTTAGGCTGATTAATATTTAAGTTCTGAACTTCACGTAGCATAAATATGCAAAAATTACAGAAACCCGGTTGCTGTGTTGTTCCTTGTTAATGCTCATCGACTTCGTTTCACAGTACTCCTAACAAGCAATTCCAGCAAATTCTTGCTAACATAGTTAACGATGCAGTAGCTTAACTAGCGTGTCGCATTCAGCGTGTGTGCCCTGGGCGCAGTTTCCGTGGGGACGAAGATTCGTGACGGGAGAAAAAAATGAGGAAGCGAAAAAGAAGCGATGGCGAAATAGGAAGGGGAAGAAGAGTAAGCAGATAAGAAGAAGGGAAAGAATAGGAGGGCATTACAACTGGAAGGGACTGAAATATATGAAAGGCAATCACGAGGAGGTTCGAATTTACGCGTGTTGAGTAACAGTTCCGTAAGATCTATTTCTCCCTGGTGCAGTGACGTCTGTCTCTTGTTTTACGCTACTCGGTGGACCACACTCTGTACGCCGAGTGGGCCAACGTAACGAAAGTATAAAGAGTTTATTTTGGTGTGTTACGACTTTGCACCTATCGACAACGTAACAATCGAAAAGCAATCGCGTTGTTGCTGAAAGCCGTCCGACTATGGGCTGCATATTGTTCCATGTTTTGAATTGTGCAACAGAAAAAGGTGTTATTGAAAGTTGTGTGACACTGCTTCGATTTTATCATATTTCACCTTTTTAGAAAAGCGTCACTTGCTGTTTCCATTTTTAATTATATATGTGCACGGAAAGGTTCTTATGGTAAGTCCTATTTTACTTACCGATAGTAAACATCAGTTTTCACAAACTGTCTGAAAGCTTGGCTTCCGCGGTTGGCGACTGCCTTGTATATAGCTGCTGTCACCCCCGTACTTTTATTCTGTCTTTCTAATGTTTCTCTTATTTTTCTGATTTTTCTGATTCCGTCTGCTCTTCTTTTACCCATTCTATCTGAGCCGTACCGCACTGATGCTGCACTACCCTTCGAGTCCCTGTAACGCTGGAAATGCATAACCTTCTATTTCCATCTATTGTACTGTAGATTTTTCCTTATTTTGTTACCTGATGATATGACATTTCTGTGTCTTTATATATTGTCATTGTTTTACTATTTGTATATATATATATATATATATATATATATATATATATATATATATGCATTTTTGTCGATGTATAATTGGTTTGTTTTGTAAACATTATTTGTATTTTTACGCTGGGTCTGGCCTAGGGAAAACTATGCTATCGAACGATTACATCGATAGGTCGTGTGGAGAACCAAAGTGTTTAGGATCTTTGGTAGTGTTAACTCTGCCGCATGGAGCGAGAGCAGAGAGAGTCTGGCTGGAGAAAGGCGGTGGATCAGGTGTGTTGTGTGACTCTCGCGCGAGTTGCCGCGCTTTCGGGGTTTGGCAGAATGTAATTGCGTTAGACTTGCTATGTTAGTTTCTGACATGGTGTCACGGACGGGAAACATTAGCTGGCACACATCAAGAGCCCGTTTTCGGCTGGAGACCGTGTCGAGAAGAAGGCGCGCCAACATCCAGCTTCTGCAACAGCGACGGCCGACAATGAGTGACTGTCGCCACCTCCTCGATCGACGACTTCAAACCTTCAATCAACCAACAAGGAAGACTGGAAGCACGTAAAGTTTTAGAACTGTATGGCAGACCTCATCTTTTCAAACAGTTTCAAAATTACAGCAACATAGCATGAACCTTTGTTGCTCATTGTTCCAATTGCATTACCAAGCAGGGTCCCTTCCTTTTCCGGAATGAACCCGAGTGTCGTTGAAATTCTAACGCCAGCATTAAAGTAATATCATTCCATTTCACTGCTTTAATTTCAAAGTTCAGTTAAAGTATTCATAGCTGGCTACAATATTTAGATTACACAAACACAAATTAAGAGTGCGAGTTTTGTTACCATATTTTAGCTTACCTGTGACTGCAGCTCAGCTGGGTACGCACTAAATTATACTACTGTTAATTGTTCAGAAACATTTAATTCAAGTTCAAAGTTAAATCTCTTATTTCTAAATTGTGTAGATTCAAGTGGCTTTTGAAATGATTTTTGAAGTAGCCCAAGACTAGCCTTATATTATTGAATTTCGTAGTGCTTCAGAAACAAAGTTCACTATTAATTTCAGTCACTAAATTAACTTTTCAGTTTTCCGGTTTTATTAATTCTTTTGCTAAATTAAGTCAGAGTGTAGCGAAATACATTACTTCTGACAAACATTCAGTTTTCACACAACACGTGTCAACCTTCAGTTGCCACACTTTTAGTGCTAATTGTATGTGCCTTAATCTTTCATTTTCAGTTATTATAGTAGTTGTCCATAGGACTGGCGACCGTAATTTTCCCCAAACCTCAAATATCTAATTAACGCCGATTAATTGTTAACGTAACGACCGCACATTTACTTTCTGTATTAATTTTACCCTTTTCTCAAAATTAATTTCCACCAATTTCATTTGCATTTTAACTTTCATTTAGATGTAACCCTTTCCTCCCTCTTTACCGACAAATTAACTTCGGTGACGAATGCTTTTCCCAAATTTCCATTAGGTACACGCGGTTTAATTTTTCACTGTCATTAAGGTCGATAAGTGAGGGGGAGGTTACATCCCCTTCCCCCTTCCTTGCGTAAAACTACGTTTCTTCAATTTGTTTCTTTACAAACTTAGCAAATTTTATAATACTGTATGCAGAATTAATAAAAAACAAGTTACCGATAAATATTACTGAAATCGACCACGTTAATGAAAAACATTTCACAAAGTAAATTAAATGTTTCATTGCTGCAAATGAACTACAAGTCACACAAACTATCTGAAGAAAAATTGAAAGTAAGATAAAATCTAAATAGTGCTGTTTATGACAGCTACTGTACACTGGTTTCAGTGTGATTTACAATAAAGAACACATTTTCCATTTTGTATAAGGAATGAAGACAGGTGTGAGACAAGGTGACAGACAGTTGCTGCTATTAATCAAATGTGTCATGGAAAAGATTGTGAGAATTTGGAAATCAGAACTGAAAATAAAGTAATAAATCCGATCTGCTTAGGGGAAAAATCGCAAGGAATTGAAGTCAGTTGCCTAGCCTTTGCGGACGACTTTGTGATACTCTTGGAGAGCCCAGAGCAGGCGACCGTGCTGACCAACCTTCTAGAAAGGATCACCAGCAAAACGGGGCTGAGGATATCGCTAGAACTCATGTTGAACGATAAATGTGAGCCTAAAAATAAATCAGTTTACTGGGTAAAGAAATTCGAGAACCTCTGTGAGACCATACAAGAAAGTGGACTACAAAAAGCGGATATCAGAAATGGACTACAAAAAGGGGATATCAGAAATGGAGAGAACATATAGGGCAACTAAAACTTTTACAATAAAAAGTGCATCTCCTGGAATGCCAAACTAAAACACTGTAGTACTATGGCCGAAACAGAATGCCTGTACGGCAATGAATGCCTCTCAGTGAACAACGATTAAGAGAAGTTGGACAACCTGGACAGTAGTATGTTACGAAAAATCACGCGTGTGTTCCAGACTGCGGCCGGCAGAGCAACGAAGATGTCTACCACAATGTGGAGAGGAACTCGGAGAGTTCTAGGCGCTTCAGTCTGGAACCGCGCGACCGCTTCGGTCGCAGGTTCGAATCCTGCCTCGGGCATGGATGTGTGTGATGTCCTTAGGTTAGTTAGGTTTAAGTAGTTCTAAGTTCTAGGGGACTGATGACCTCAGATGTTGAGTCCCATAGTGCTCAGAGCCATTTTGAACTCGGAGATCAGTTGGCTAATATTTCTTGGACACCGGTGTAGAATGGACAAGAACAGACTCTGAACAAATGTTTACCTTTCGAACAACACGTGTATTAAAGGAGCTCAGAAGCTCCTTGAGAGAGCCAACACCCGAGAAGTCCTGATGTTAGAATGGGACATGGCTCGAAGCAGAACACAAAATTTGGAAGGTTTTCAAGTCGACTGAAGAGTCCAAAAGAACGTGGACAGAACAACTATAGCAACACTATAGCGGCCGTGTGAAGAAGTAGTGGGAACAGAGGAAACTGGACAAAGATGCGAAAATGAAGGTGATCTTGAGTAATAAGTTCTTCAATAAAAAAAAAGAACAGATTTTATTTGCTCTTCATAAACTATTAATAGTCTTCAGTTGGCAGATCCTTTAAAACCGCAGCGAAGTAGTGCAAGAACTCCATTGTTGAACGCGAGTGACCTTTATAGGTGAGAGCTGAGTGAACCAAGAGCACTGTTGCAAAATAAGCCATGTTAGCGATTTACTCCTGTTCGGTAGTAACTGTTTCTTGATGATGCTACGAGGACGAAATGACTCTATAGAAATAACACTGCGGCAACACTGACCTATACAGCGGCATACCGAGGAAAAACTTCTTCTCATAGGTAGAACATGTGGGGTAGGAGAAGTCGCGTACCTCTCCCCGTTAGTTCTTAACCCTCCTAGTACCGCTGGGGTCAATACGACCCCATAAACACATTGGAAACATATATACCTTCCTTGTTTTCAAAACCATTATTTTCAAAATGATGTCTCGTTCATTTTAACATTTACAACACATTAAAGTTTATTCACGGTTTTTGCGTTGACTGTGAGTGCAACCGAAGTCAATATGACCCAAACTTAAATTGCTTGTTCATTTCTTGAACGTACATTTATGAAAACATAATTACGATTGCTATGTAGAACAGCTGTTACACGAAAAACCTGCAACAATGAAAATATTCCCGCTTATTTTTGTACCCATTCCTATGCTTCCTTGCATCAGCTGTTGTACCCTTTGTGGTACCACTGGGGTCAATACGACCCCAATCTATTTTTTTGTTTCTTGTTTCTTGAACGTAACATTTATGAAAATAGAGTTATTACTGTTACAATGAACAACTGGAATGAATGTTTTTATGTTAGTTAGCAAATATGTACTGATAGCCTTGGGAGAGCCAGCCCTGACAAAACCATCTGGTGCGCAAGATGTATGAGACAGGCGAAACACCCTATGACTTCAAGAAGAATATAATAATTCCAATCCCAAAGAAAGCAGGGGTTGACAGGTGTGAAAATTACCGAACTATCAGTTTAATAAGCAACGGCTGCAAAATACTAACACGAATTCTTTACAGACGAATGGAAAAACTGGTAGAAGCCGACTTCGGGGAAGATCAGTTTCGATTCCGTAGAAATATTGGAACACGTGAGGCAATCCTAACACTACAACTTATCTTAGAAAATAGATTAAGGAAAGGCAAACCTACGTTTCTAGCATTTGTAGACTTAGAGAAAGCTTTTGACAATGTTGACTGGAATACTCTCTTTCAAATTCTGAAGGTGGCAGGGGTGAAATACAGGGAGCGAAAGGCTATTTACAATTTTGTACAGGAACCAGATGGCAGTTATAAGAGTCCAGGGGCATGAAAGAGGAGCAGTGGTTGGGAAGGGAGTGAGACAGGGTTGCAGCCTATCCCCGATGTTATTCAATCTGTATATTGAGCAAGCAGTAAAGGAAACAAAAGAAAAATTCGGAGTAGAGATTAAAACCCATGGAGAAGAAATTAAAACTTTGAGGTTCGCCGATGACATTGTAATTCTGTCAGAGGCAGCAAAGGACTTGGAAGAGCAGTTGAACAGAACGGACAGTGTCTTGAAATCAGGATATAAGTTGAACATCAACAAAAGCAAAACGAGGATAATGGGATGTATTCGAATTAAATCGGGTGATGTCGAGGGTGTTTGATTAGGAAATGAGACGCTTAAAGTAGTAAATGAGTTTTGCTAGTTGAGGAGTAAAATAACTGATGATGGTCGAAGCAGAGAGGGTATAAAATGTAGACTGGCAATGGCAAGGAAAGCGTTTCTGAAGAAGAGAAATTTGTTAACATCGAGTATAGATTTAGGTGTCAGGAAGTCTTTTCTGGATGTATTTGTATGGAGTGTAGCTATGTATGGAATTGTAACGTGCACAATAAATAGTTTAGACAAAAAGAGAATAGAAGCTTTCGAAATGTGGTGCTACAGAAGGATGCTGAAGATGAGATGGGTAGATGACATTACTAATGAGGAGGTATTGAATAGAATTAGAGAGAAGAGAAATTTGTGGCACAACTTGACTAGAAGACGGAATTGCTTGGTAGGACATATTCTGAGGCATCAAGGGATCACCAATTTAGTATTGGAGGGCAGCGTGGAGGGTAAAAATCGTAGAGGGAGACGAAGAGATGAATACACTAAGCAGATTCAGAAGGATGTAGGCTGCAGTAGGTACTGGGAGTTGAAGAACCTTGCACAGGATAGAGTAGCATGGAGAGCTGCATCAAACGAGTCTCTCGACTGAAGACGACAACAACAGCAAATATAGTGCCAAAATGTCTGGTGTAAATTACTTGCTGTCTGTATGACCCCAGTGATACTCAGTGAGACAAAAAAATACTGGTAACGTGTGGGTTAAATTGTCTTTCTTTCGTGTATTTTGTTAGTTAGTTCTTGCGCCCCCTCTGTACCTTCGCCGTTGGCAGATGCCTATCTCCTGTCCCCTCGGCTCAGCGCTGCCATTTATGTGAGGAGTTAGCGACCACAGGCCGTGTACAGACCTTCCCCAGAGGCCTTGAACCTGGACGTCCGCTGGAGGCGTTAATTGAAGCGGCGGAAAGCGGCTCTGGGCGAGGTGCGGCCCGGCAGCCATTACCGCTGCCTGGCGACACGACACTACACGACGAGGCGCAGCTGCTAATGTAATGGCTGCACGCCTCCAAATAGCTCCGGCGTGCTGCGAAAGTGCCGTCCCGGTGATCGCGACACCTTTCTCCTCTGCACCTGCACCCGGTGAATCACTAGAGACAGCCATATAATTTTATCGCACTTATTAAAATACTCCAGGCAATTACTCCGTAATCGAATGAATTTCGTTGAGAATCCGAATGTTTCGCCCTAATCTGTGGAGGACGCCTTCAAGAGGTTAGGGTTGTAGCTTCTATGTCTCGCTGCTGACCGTCAAAATTTCGTTTCCCGTGAAGACTCGCGAGGTCACGTGTTTTCAAAATGCCAGTAACCAACAATGACCAATTGCACTCAAGTTCTGAAAACAGGTATAGGGTGGCGCATGAATTGTGTTACTATTTTGTTTTTGAATATAAACTTTATTGTCAATACAATCTGAAAGGAACATATACTACAATGAAGAGCCGTCCATGGAGATTTGTTGTAACTCAGCACATGCTTAATATGTCCACCATTTCGTTTCCTAACTTCCTTCAAACGAACACTGAAGTTAGCGATTACCCTACGGCGTATGTCTTCTGTAATTTCACTGCAAGCTTGAAGAATAAGCCTTCTGAGCTCCATTAAATCACGTGGACGTTTCGGGATTTTTTTTTTTAGGTACCCCCAAACAAAAAAGTCACATGGCTTGAGGTCTGGACCATTGGGGGGCCAATTTTGTCTGTCATTGAAGCCACCTGGAAACCTGAGTGAAATGATCCGCACGTCGAAATGCTCGTGTAAAAACTCCAACAAGTATTTGCAGTATGTGGCCTTGCTCCATCTTGCATGAACCACTGCGTGTTGAAGGGCAAGGCAGTAGCAAGAAGCTGTGGAATGAAGCTATTGGGAAGCATGCTCAAATAACGCTCGCTGTTCACAGTTTCTCCAAAGAAAAAGGGTCCAATAAGTCCGTGACTGGAAATTGCTGCCCACGCTGTAATCCTCGGAGCATAATGCTGTCGTTCATGAAGCACATTTGGGTTTTCAGTGGCCCAAAAGCGTACATTTTGTTTGTTAACCACACCGTCCAAATGAAAATGCGCCTCGTCTGAAAACCAAACGTTGTTGAGAGTATCTTCCCTATCCTCCGCCCACTGAGCGAACAGTAGTCTCTGCTGCTTGTGTTCTTCAGTGAGCTTCTGTGCACTGGTCATCTTGTATGGGTACGTATGAAGGTCACTTTTAAGAATGCGTTGAACGGAGCGTCTGGATACTCCCAGTTGCACTGCTGCCTTTCTACACGATTTCCCGGGACTTCGATGTACAGCAACTCGTACTGCTTCAATATTCTCTGGCGAACAAACAGGCTTAGGCCGAGGTCGCTTCGCTTCCAATACAGTTCCTTCCTGACTCTGAGTCACAACAAGGCTTTTCGTTTCATGTAACACAATTACCGATCGTTGCTGTGTCGTCAGTCTTTCATTGTCAGCCATTGCTGCTTACTAGTCTCCTAGCGGAAGTATCGTGAATTACACGTCACTTCGTAACTCATTTGTTTTTCCAAGCTCTGCTGGTACTGCTGTAGAGATCCCAGCGGGATATCTAATGTGCGTCGTAAAATGTGAAAGAAACAATTAGTAACACATTTCGTGCGCCACCCTGTAGTTATGCTGGCGAAATCTCTATTAACATCTGAAGTTCTATCCAAGGTACATGAGGTCTGGTTAAACTCAGGGCATGTTACTGTTTTAAAATTTCTCGCTTCATAGCCAATATACTGATAAGATTTAGAAAGATATTATAAGCATGTAATTAGGTTAAGGCAACGTTTGGACAGAACATGTTCCGCTAAAAGGATATGGTGTAACGTTAGAGCTTAGAGCTACAGTGTGCCAGACGGCAACTAGATGGCAGGACGGAGGCGACACATGGACCGCGAACACAGACGGCAGCGCCGCTGAGCGGCATTCTGCTGAACCTCATGATCGCCTTCTCGTTCTGGCTAGATGCAGGCAGACCCCGATATACACAGACATACAGCAGCGGTAAGATAATTGTAAGTCAGGACACTAGTGGCTTTGCCTCATTAAATAACTGGCACTTACTTGAGCTAAAAAAAGAAACATAGTTTTTCGATGAAGAGAGTTGTACAGTCAGCGAATGTAGATAAATATTGGCAAAAATCGTTCCTATAAATTTGTAACCCTTACACGTTACAAACAGCTATAAAATAGAAACTACAAAACAATCAGTCCGCTTATCATACATTACGCCATGATACTGAGCAGCTACGAAATTTGTGTTTTTTCTTTTCCAGTTATTTTTATGTGCTAGTTTTACCACCTTATGCGTGGATGTGGATCAAAGGTTCGATTCTATTGTGAGTTTTTTGTCTTTCGGCCGTTTCCAAATAAAAGTTAGCAAACTGCCAAGCCCACATTTAACGAACTACGGATGCTATGATTTTAATAATAATTTAAAAATATAAAATGTTTTAATATAGCCACAATAATTTGTTTACATGGGTTATTAGTGCAATAGAATTGCTTTTTTGGTGGGGGAGAAGGGTTATTTCACATTTTAGAGCAAATATGAAGAAGAATAAAAAATAAATGAAGGAACTCTAAGAAGAAAATCCCCAGGAATACGGGTAAGAAAGGAACCAGAGCACTACTGATCTTCTAAATAAGCAGTCACCGATTTCAACATGGGAGACACGGTTTCACTGCTGTGAGGGCAGCCAGACTGATTTAAAGAAAAAAATCGCCATTTTGCAGCTTCATACTCGTACAATTGACAGAGACGGTGTGCTGCAGATTGCAATGAAAAGAGAGGCAAGAAACAAGAAAAAAAATCTTGATATTCTTATACTGCCCACTGTCCACAACTGTATATGTGAATGTGACCAACATATTTTGCTCTGGAAAAAAATATATATTGTCGGACTGTTTTCTGCCAAAGAACGTCGTCTGTCACACATCATATTTGCGAGCGTGTGCTATTGCAGCTGTAGAGTTCGCCTATTTGGGTCGGTCTTTATTGAATGTAAATCTGAGTATACATTCTGTCGGAAGTTGAATTTGCAGCGTTAAATAAATTCTGCGTGGTAAGTGGGACTTTTTGGCTAGTATATATTTTTTTAAAATACTAAAACATACTCGTATTGAGCGAAACTGTTTTACTGCGCAGGTTGTCACTTCACCTGAAATAAATGATTACTTAGTGCCGGTACCCTGTTTTGACGCCTTGGTGTACTTGAGTGTATGATCCTATATCAGTAAAGAGGCCACCGAGACTTCATCACACAAACAGTTTAGGTGTTAGGCCAATCGCATTAAGTAATTGTTCATCACAAATATTAGTGCAAGAACTATGCGGGGAAATGGTTTCGTTCAAGAAATTCACAATCACTGTTAAACCCCAGCGTAGAGGAACCTATTGGAACTAAAAAGAATTCTTGTTTTGGAATTCAATTTTTCGTAATTAAATGACTTTTGGGTATATTGTAGCTATTTCGGAATATTCATTGCAGAACCAGAACAGTCAGTTAATCGTCTTCCGTGACAGGCTTGGCGTAAATATCCTGTAATGCACAAAGCCACTAATAAGACTCTGCTAAGTTCAATTGCATAATTAGAAACATTGTTATTAAATTAACGAATTTCAGGACATTAGGTATGAATCCGTATGCAACAGATATAGAATCTGAAGGTATTTTTCTTCACGTAATAGATTATTGTAATCAGACTAAAAGCAGCTAAAACTGTTTTTGCAGACCACTCACTACCAAAACCGTAACATCAGCGCGCGGGATTAGCCGAGCGGTCTAGGGCGCTGCAGCCATGGACTGTGCGGCTGGTCCCGGCGGAGGTTCGAGTCCTCCCTCGGGCATGGGTTTGTGTGTTTGTCCTTAGGATAATTTGGGTTAAGTAGTGTGTAAGCTTAGGGACTGATGACCTTAGCAGTTAAGTCCCATAAGATTTCACATACATTCGAACCGATAACATCTTATTGGACGGTAAATTCATCTCGCTCTCTTTTGAGGACGAAATCCAGTGAGCGAAGGGAGGACCACCAGGGAGCGCGGCTTTAAGGTGGCATAGCTGACACAAAGTGGTTCACCATCCCGTCCGCGACAACACAAGGAATATGCCGCCGCAGAACGAAACAACTGGCCATAAGTAGAAAAAAATGCGTAGCATGAGTGGTTTGGATTCGTTGGACAGGGATGTTCAGCCGCCTGTTGCAAGTCTTTCGACTGGTGCCACCTTCAAAAAACACCCACTCGTACTAAACCTCCAGAAATGTCTCAGTTTAGCCAGTGATCCGTAGATGGTGGTATAAAGTGCGTACGAGATAACTGGCAACGCTTTCCTATCCGAGTTCTGCGATAATTAAGGCAGTACGTCCTTGAACTGACTTAGTGAGCCGCCGCGTAGTAATTCTTCCCTTCTGTTATGTGGAGATGCTCTCGTAGTTTTACGTCCGCTTGCGGAGCCATAGCAGCGCCGTCGGATTCTGAAAGTCTATGTTTTACGTAATTATCCGGGAAGAAGATTTTTGTGCAAATAATTTTTACAAGAGATGCCATTATGGTGCGTTTACTTAAGAAACACAGTAAAATGAATTTGTTCACACTGATTATACTGGTCTACCGCATGACTAGATCGACAGACACTGCCGACTACGCCGTATTGTCTGCAACTTGACCTTACAATCGGCATAGTTCATACAAGATTGTACATATTCGGTTACGACAAAGTTATTCATTTAGTAATTAATATCAAAGTTTCCAGGCATAGTAAAATTACTAAAAGATAGCTTTTATGATGACTCCTCATGCCTGAGAGGCAAAAGGCAACTTTTGTTAGCAAATATGTATTAATAACAATTACTTGATTCGCGCCAGAATAAAGTACTTTCCCTATGTATAACTTTGCTGACGTCAGCAGCGATTTCTGCATCGGCATACTGCAGCACTGATACATTCGCTTAACGTATGTGAAATAACAACACTGGAAATAAAGTAAAATGCGCTTTTATCTGCAAATAACGGTTACTTTACACACGTTGACGACTTGAGTGTATCTAACCTATCCAAGTAATACTATCGGTGAAAAGGGGATGTACAATTTAATGTGGAATCTGAGCCACTTGTCTTCGTAGGCATGTCACTGAGAGGTGAAGGCTATGGTAAAGGCGGTCTGAAAAATGTCAAGGTCTGACCAAATTACTAGTAGATCTCGTGAACATCTGATTGACGCACCTTACCATTAGATCACAAAGACCGATGATGACAGTTGAGATGGAATGCATCTACGGTGGAACAGGAAGTCGGCAGTGTTTTAGGAAAACCATGTAAATCCTACGCGATTTAATGTGGTTGTGAAACTCGCTTGCTCCCGAATCAGAATTCAGTGAATCAAGATGCGCGTTCGCCGGGGCGTGCCGAACAGGCCGAAAGACGTGTGCGAATCTGAATCCCACTCCCGTGCTGCCTGCAGCATTTGCAATGGGAACGCGTGCACTGTGCTCCCAAGTACGAGCGGATCACTAGAAAATGCGGCCAGCGTTGCAGAGGGGCAACGCACTCGGCACGGGCAGCTGGGGCGGGACCAACGAGATACACGGGTCCTGCAACGAACTTGTGACGTCACACTAGTCGGCTCGATCGCCACACTTCGCGAAAGCTCGGCTCCAAGCAGGGCCCACGAGAAATCAATATTTAATTGGAAAGGTGCCCACTGAAGGTCTTTATTTCGTTGTGTGCTGTAGAGAACTTACTAGTAAGGCCGGTATTACACTATCAAATTTCTTTGTCCAATATCTTTGTCCAATATCTTTGTCAAAGATATTTGATAGTGTAATAGGGACTTTGTCAAATGTCGTCCAATATTTGATCAAATCTAGGGCCTCTCTGTATATTTGATCAAAGAAACCGCTTGTCTTCTGTTCACTGTAATGTGACATGTTACCATATGGAGCGCTAGCATCGCTGCAGCGTTCTGTCGTCTGTAGTGTTTTTATAACCATTGCCGGTAAATACAATTGGTGTGTGCCGACAACTACAAAATTAATAAAGATGTCTGAAGCTGATGAGGCGCTTTACGACGTGAGGCAACCTGAATACAAAAATAGATTAAGAAGATTGGAGACCTGACCAGAACTGACCTGACCTGACCTGACCTAACCTAACCTAACCTAACATAACATAACCCTCTCCTGTAGCAAGGAATCGGAGTGTTACAGCGAGCCTGTCTTCTGAAGATGTAGCAGTTCTTGAGCGAATATTGTGCTTTGTGATATGAGGATACACTTCATTGAGCACATACAGAAATGTATGCTCATCCATTCTTAAGTAATTGATGTACGACTTGACGTCTTCCACTGTAAGCTCACGTAACAAGTTTTGTTGAATGCTTTTATCGTGTCGTCGTAAAACCCACGGCTTCACCCAGATTAGATTAGTTTTTCGTTCCATAGATCTGTGCTGAGGAGATCCTCGTGGATGTGGAACATGTCGATTTTTTAAGCTGAAATAACAATGCTAATAGTATGAATAAATACAATTCACCATTTGTTTCTATTAAAAATTTCGCCAATGGAGTAGAAGGAGTTGGCTAGTAGTAAGTTTTTCAGGCTCCTTTTAAACTGATCTTTATTTCTAACTAAATTTTTTATGTTTCCTGGCAAATTATTGAAGATGAGTGTTCCTGAGTAGTGGAGCCCGCTTGAACTATAGTAAGTGCTTTTCAGTCCTTGTGCAGATCATGTTTGAACTGAGTTGTTTGTTGGAAAAAGAGATATATTATTTACGACAAATGTCATTAAGAAGTAGATATACTGAGAGGCAGTAGTTAGTATATCCAGTTCTTTGAAGAGGTTTCTGTAGGACGTCCGTGAATTTACTCCACAAATAATACGTATTACACGCTTTTGGACTCTGAAAACTTTTGTTTGACTTCAAGATTTACCCCAAAATAATATCCCATATGACATTATGGAATGAAAGTAGGCAAAGTATGCAAGCTTTTTCATTTTTATGTTGCCTATGTCTGCTAACACTCGAATTGCAAATACAGATTTGTTAAGGCGTTTCTGCAGTTCTGTGGTGTGCTCCTCCCAACTGAATTTATTATCAAGTTGTAATCCCAGGACTTTAAGACTGTCAACCTCGTATGTATGGTTCCATTTTTCCCCCCACTTCTTTTCCGCATGTGCACACAATGCAATTGGGGTACGTACAACTGCTGCGGTTAATAACAAGTTGTTGTCAGCCATCTTGAACTTTGACGAAAAATTTGATGACAGTGTAATACCCCTTCTAGCGCTACGTCAAAGATCTTTGTCAAATATATTGGACGGAATATTGGATCACATCTTTGATCAAACCTTTGACAAAGAAATTTGATAGTGTAATACCGGCCAGAGCAAGGCCTTAGCAGGCGCGGCAAGAAATGGTAGGTGCTTTGCAGGGCCTGGAATTTCGTGCGATATACCTATCGTTTTCGACGTTAGAAATGATGCGCGCCAGCAAAAATGTTTCGTAATAATACAGTGTAAAGGCTTCGTATTCAAATGTCGTCACACACTGTATTGTCAAACACACTGCTAGTAATTCAGCGCCACCCACTGTAAGTTCGCAAAGATTGGCAGCCATGGAAACTCCGACTTCAACCGACAACACCCGAGTGGCGGCAGAGTCAATGTTTCAGCGGACGACCAATACACCCTTTTATGTTTATATTCTGGATGTGGGAGAAAGTTTTGTGATTTCAGTTCGTGCCGTTCGAGGTTTATTGGTCAAGAGCCAAATATTTAAAAGGCGAAAATTCTTGGTTCAGCTAAGATGTTATATAACGTTTTCGAATGTCGTTCAGGGAGGCCATAGTCGCTGTTAGCCGCTGCCGCATTCAGCTGCGCTACCAATAGCAAACCGATACAGTGCTGTCGCCGAAAGCCGCCACCGGCATTCGTCGTCGAAACCGTTCGCCGAAAATCCTTCTCTGTAATCGGCTTATCTTTTCGTGATTTACGTGCCGAGAGCATATTCCAACACTTGAACATTCGTTGTTGACCTGGTTGTTGTAGCCAACTGGTATTCCATTCGTTAAAGACCGTGACAATCTAAATTGCTTTGGTTCAGTTACAAAAACACATTTTTGAAATTATATCGATTTAGTTACTCATGGTCTCACATTTTTGATCAAATCTTTGACAAAGAAATTTGATAGTGTAATACCGGCCTAAGACCTGCGGTGTCACGTGCTGTGACGTACTACGCGAAACGGACCGTCTTTCCCGTGGGCCTCGAGCTGGTGCCGGCGACATCACAGGTGCTTCGTGCTGAGTGAACGGTACGTTCACGGAAGGTTTTCGACAGTCGCTGTTCCCACGCACCATTCACGTATGGAAGAGGGGAGAGGGAGGGGGGGAGACAGGTGTGCCAGAAATATCCTCCTCTACACACAACGTAAGTAAGGTGGCTCGCGGAGTAGAAATGTAGATGTAAACAGTTTTGCCACCTCCCTCGGTCCGAGACCCAGAGCGGTCAGATCCTGCCCTAATTCAAAATCGCCCACGGCAACAGTTTTGCCCAGTCTCCCTACGCCGTCCTTGTCACTCGCGCAAATGCTTCAGGCCACGGTTGGATTATCGGTGTAACAGTTCCTTATTTTGTCTATCTCCTCCTCCCCTCCTCCCCCTTACCAAAATAAAGTTTACTGTCAGTCCCATTTTAAAGTACGACAGCTGCCTAGGATTTAGTAACAGTAACAATAATACATTGTAATTTGGGAGACCAAAAAAACACTACATTGAACTGACCAACATTCTGTATCGTTACACAAACTCGTGAATTTGCCTATTCATTTACTCTTATTTCTTGTAAATGTATATCCATTGACTGTTATCTAAATTAATTCCATTGTCAGTTACACACAACCTCAATTACTCAGATATGTAATCATTACAGAACCTATTTTCTATGTCCATTTTGATCAAAATAAATACACCAATCGGAAATATAGTGTTGTAATACACTGTAAATATTAATAAAAGTGGAAATGCATTAATTAAGAGTTGAAGTCTACATATTGTGAAAACTGCCTATTTTACAAATTTCAGACGTACTTATTGATGCATTGGTATTTCGAGTAATCATGCTGCGTTTACATTTCATCAAGTGCGCCGTAGTGCGATCTCATTTAACTAAAATCAATTTTTGTGACTGTAAATTTGTTAAAATTGGAATTTCGGCAAAGAATTTATTAATTTTGATTGTCAAGATTGTATAAATTGCTGGTCGTCTGAGCCCCTGTGGTTGTTGGTGTTGTTGCTGTCAGTTAGTTCGTTTCAGACCGATTTGTGTTAACTTCTGTATCTTTGCAAAAATCACTAAGAATTCATTAAAATGCAGTAAAAATTAAAAACCGTATGTCGTGTTTCGTTTGGAGGTCATGTAAGTGTTTCGGATATCTAGAACCTGGGAAATATTAGTCCGTAGCGGGAAGTTACTCAACCTCATTATCGACAACTTGACAAAAATGGAAGATGAGTGTTGATAAACATATTGCAACTTTTTTTGTTACTGTACTTAATTTATGAGTTACAGGCTTCGCATTGAGTACGCAAAGGAATCTCAACGGAGAGTCAGAATCTTGGATTTTATAAGCGAATAGGTAGCAAGTAAAATGTTAAAAGATGCAACATAATATACTGTAATGATAACTTTCCATCTTTGACGCAGCCATGGGAACATGGTCGTATGATAAGTAAAAAGTAAGAATGAAATTTCCTCACACAGCAATTAAATGATATTTAATTTTTTACTGCAACATGATCGATCTCGAGCCCTGTCTTCAGATCTGCCTAATGCAAATATATCAAATCGGTGTGTGGTATTTTATCTTCAGGTAAATGTCTTACTGTCGAGGCTGCTGTGGAATTCTGCGGCCGGACACGGTGTTACCGCTTATTCAGTGTCCCTGTGGACCTTGGTTTGATAGTACACGTTGTAACAGGACAATTAAAAACTTGAAGATAATTTGTTTACAGTCTGCAGCAAATTTATTCTTACTCTTAACAAATCAA
The DNA here is from genome assembly GCF_023864275.1 of Schistocerca cancellata. NCBI lineage: Eukaryota > Metazoa > Arthropoda > Insecta > Orthoptera > Acrididae > Schistocerca > Schistocerca cancellata. The sequence continues at coordinate 1,208,802,983 of NC_064626.1, forward strand.
ATAATAAGTTGCTTGCAGTACATCAATTCAGATTTAGTCAAAGAATAACAATTTTACTTACTTTTTACTTTACTTTACATGTGGCAAGGGCCTTATCGATCATACGCCTGCTCTATGAGCCTCTCCCACTTGTGCCTGTCCAATGCGCTGTTCGTCCAGTCCCGCCATCTGATTCTGGGTCTCCCTCTCGTTCCATCTATTGTTCTGCTGAATGCCATACTAGGTAGTCTATTCTCTGTCATTCTTGCTATATGGTCTGCCCAATTCAACCTTCTCCTCTTGAGCACTTCGACGATGTCACGGTGTTTGTAGAGCCCTCTTAATTCTCAATTTCTTCTTATTCTCTATTCCATACTATTTTCGTCGTATAAAGGTCCAAAAATTATCCTTAGTACTTTTCTTTCGAATATTAACAGTTTTTCTTCATCTTTCTTTCTAAATATTAATGTTTCACATCCATATAACATCACAGGTATAATGGTCGATTGATAAAAGCGGATTTTGAAGTTTCTTAGAATTTTGATGAAACTAAAGTGTCTTGTTTGCTTTTGATAAACAGGCATCTATTTCTACATCTGTTCTGTTGTTATTACTAAAATGACTTCCTAGGTACTTGAAGTGGTCAAGAATAACAATTTAGACGGCATAAGATCGAAGTATGCACTCTCCGTTATCAGCACTATAATTATGACCACAGGCAGCAGCCTATAGCTGTGTGAGGGTGTAAATGAGAGTAACGTCTTTTATTTCAGTCATTTCCTCCTACTGCCAGGAATGTCAGAGTTTACGTTATTTTGTCCCCTTAGTGAAGGACCTTTCCCTTTCTGTTTTGCCGGCAGGTGTGGCCGAGCGGTTCTAGACGCTTCCGTCCGGAACCGCGCTGCTGCTACGGTCGCAGGTTGCTGTCGGCAAAAGGAGCTTCCTAGTCGGTTAAGACAAGCCGATTCACGTGGACTAATAACTGAAATCTATCCTGTGTAGTTATCTAGAAGTGTGAGACTGTCCCGACACTTGTTCCTTTATTCTCTGAAAGTTAGCTGCGAAAATTGGGAACTGATGTATGTAAGAATATAAACTACACTACTGTGGTGTGGGGTCGTGGTCGGGGGACTACCTCCAGTCACCACGACGGCTCCCTTGAGACCGCCCTTCTAGTCGTGCACTTGCTCATACCTGCAGTAGAGTCGTGCTCGTGGCCCATCTGTGATGGACGTTTCTGGAGCAAGCCGGGGCTCGGCCAGTAGAGACGGCAAACGCGGGCCCGGCAGAAACGTGCCAAGTGTTGCTTGAACCCTTTCTCCCCCCCCCCCCCCCCCCCCCCGCCCCCTCCCCCCTTCCCAGTCGCGCTACTCCGCAGAAACGACCGCGCGGGTAATTGCTCGCGGCGCCACAATGCCCAGCCTCCCTCAGTCCTCTTAGAGGAGCAGCGGCCCCATTTGACAGCGGCGCCATTTGACTGCTGCTGCTCCCGCAGACTCGCCATTAATCATGGCGCATGAAAAGGAACGGGCGCGTCCCGTTACAGTGCGGCAGAGTCCGTGTCCAAGCGTAACGGTCACCTGTCCGCTCTGCTCTGCTCTGCAGCACGAGGAGTCGGGACTCTCCTGCTGTGTACACAGAGAGCCGTTTTGCCTTTCGCTGCGTCTGGCGTGCGGCGGACGCAGAGCTTTTTTCAAGTTGTTACACTACTGGCCATTACAATTGCTACATCAAGAAGAAATGCAGATGATGAACGGGTATTCGTTGGACAAATATATTATACTAGAACTGACATGTGATTACGTTTTCACGCAATTTGGGTGCACAGATCCTGAGAAATCAGTACCCAGAACAACCACCTCTGGCCGTAATAACGGCCTTGATACGCCTGGGAATTGAGTCGAACAGAGCTTGGATGGCGGGTACAGGTACAGCTGCCCATGCAGCTTCAACACGATACCACAGTTCATCAAGAGTAGTGACTGGCGTATTGTGACGAGCCAGTTGCTCGGCCACCATTGACCAGACGTTTTCAGTTGGTGAGAAATCTGGAGAACGTGCTGGCCAGGGCAGCAGTCGAACATTTTCTGTATCCAGAAAGGCCGGTACAGGACCTGCAACATGCGGTCGTGCATTATCCCGCTGAAATGTAGGGTTTCGCAGGGATAGAATGAAGGGTAGAGCCACGGGTCGTAACACATCTGAAATGTAACGTCCACTGTTCAAAGTGCCGTCAATGCGCACAAGAGGTGATCGAGACGTGTAACCAATGGCACCCCATACCATTAATCCACGTGATATGCCAATATGGCGATGACGAATACACGTTTCCAATGTGCGTTCACCGCGATGTCCCCAAACACGGATGCGACCATCGTGATGCAGTAAAGAGAACCTGGATTCATCCGAAAAAATGACGTTTTGCCATTCGTGCACCCAGGTTCGTCGTTGAGTACACCATCGCAGGTGCTCCTGTCTGTGATGCAGCGTCAAGGGTAGCCGCAGCCATGGTCTCCGAGCTGATAGTCCATGCTGCTGCAAACGTCGTCGAACTGTTCGTGCAGATGGTTGTTGTCTTGCAAACGTCCCCATCTGTTGACTCAGGGATCGAGACGTGGTTGCACGATCCGTTACAGCCATGCGGATAAGATGCCTGTCATCTCGACTGCTAGTGATACGAGGCCGTTGGGATCCAGCACTGCGTTCCGTATTACACTCCTGAACCCACCGATTCCGTATTCTGCTAACAGTCATTGGATCTCGACCAACGCGAGCAGCAATGTCGCAATACGATAAACCGCAATCGCGATAGGCTAGAATTCGACCTTTATAAAAGTCGGAAATGTGATGGTACGCGTTTCTCCTCCTTACACGAGGAATCACAACAGCGTTTCACCAGGCAACGCCGGTCAACTGCTGTTTGTGTATGAGAAATCGGTTGGAATCTTTCCTCATGTCAACACGTTGTAAGTGTCGCCCCCGGCACCAACCTGGTGTGAATGCTCTGAAAAGCTAATCATTTGCATATCACAGCATCTTCTCCCTGTCGGTTAAATATTGGGTCTGTAGCAAGTCATCTTCGTCGTGTAGCAAGTTTAATGGCCAGTAGTGTATTTTGACTTCTCGATTCTCATGTCTCTCACATCGGGGCCAAACCCATCCTGCAGCATCAACTACTCTTCAGGAGTTGAAAATTTTTGTTTTTATTTTAAAATTTGGGCGCCATTGTCTTCAGTTAACCTAAGGACAGGAAGTCGTGAGCACTGTATGTTAGTGACTCGCGTAAATTCTGTCTAATGTGTTAACATGTTTTAACCGTTTGAGCATCGTATTTTCTGGGGCGGAGACTGGGACCAGACTAGCACAAGCCGAAAGGAGCATGGTAAACCGCCTTAAGGGCTAACTTCATCGTGCCTATTTATAGTAGAGAGCGGAGAGAACTAGGGGAGGGAGGGGCGGGAGGGGCGGGAGGGGGGAGCGGGAAAAAGATTCCTTACCTCTTTTCCTTCCACACTACAGCTGCCCACTGTCTGTGTTATTGGCTATCTCAAAACTGTTTCCTTATCAGTATACTTCACTGTTCACCGTTTATGTTGTTCAAGTTCATTTTATCTTTTGTGTGCAGGACTACTGACAAAGAGGAAAGTTCACGTTAGTGCACTGAAGCGGTCAGACGATTTAATATATTTGGATCACTCGAGTCTGTTGAAATCAGTCACAGGTACAGAGGCGACATTTCTGGAAGACTGCTTACTATATTGTATAGAGTACATTACAGAGCAAACATTGCCTCACTGCTGCATTCCTGTCGCACGCGTTTTTCTCACTTGCAGACAGTAGAGCTCTTGCAAAATAACTTATTCCTCGTGCAGAAACGCATCTTGAGCCTGGATTGTGGATGGGTCCTTTCTTCCAAAAGGACAGCCTCCACTGTTTGATGACGTGCATACTCCGAGCATTCTCATTGCTGTCTCTTTACTGTACAGCACGGCATCACAGTCTTCGCACACTGTCCGTGCAGGGAGCCTTGCGGTCTTGGGTGTTTTGTGACGGTCCGCGCGGTGCCCCCCCCCCCCCCCCCGCCTTCCGCCTCCCGGAGGTTCGAGTCTCGAGGAGTCGAGTCCTCCCTCGGGCATGGGTGTGTGTGTTGTCCATAGCGTAAGTTAGTTTAAGTTGGATTAAGTAGTGTGTAAGCCTAGGGACCGATGACCTAAGTAGTTTGATCCCATAAGATCTTACCACAAATTTTCAGTGCAGTGAAGATTCTTCATAGGCAAGTGGTTTGGATGTGATGACATTACATTTTTGTCTGAGAAGATAAATTTGTCCAAGCAATTATTTCTTTTTCAGTGTACTGCTTAGAATATATTTATTTTGAACGTCTGTATTCGTCCAGTTATCGGTCTTACTGGCATAAACTGTTAATACAAATGATAGCATACTAGTTGTAGGTCAGAAATTATGTGAAATATACTGCACGTGGGCTTCATCTGTTCTGTACATTTCGTGTCGCGCCGTGTTCGTTCACCACGGGGCCCCCGCCACTACCATTAACTCCCTCCCGCTGCCGCACCATCTGCCCAGGTACGATTGGCCAAGTTATTTTGTGCGCACTCGACCAGACCGACGGCGTTTCTCAAATCGCCACGCAAATGCGATCCGGGTCTCTCTGACCTCTCCGTCTTAAGGGGCTCCGGAATGGCTCAAAATCATGAAAAGTTCAATTTTTACTTTTTTGCGTTTTCTGAATCTGCAGACTATTACCTTTTAATAGATATATAATTTATTCAATTCCGAAGACTACAACTATTTTTAAATTTTTTTTGAAATGTGTTCTATATGGGCGTGACCCACTGTGGCGCTGTTAAACTGCTGTCAAATGGTGTTATTATTAAAGTCCGTGTTCATCAGGTACATTTTAGTGATGTGAGATAAAGTATGTGTTGTGGCTAACCTATTTTCAGAGACTTAGCAGCACCTGAACTGTTGAAAAAGTGTATTCACGGAAAAAGTCAAAACCCCAATGAAAGTGTAAATAGTGTTATATGGTCGAGAATCCCCAAGACTGTATTTGTTGGAATAGAAACACTTCACTTTGGTGTGTATGATGCTGTTGCGACTTTCAATGATGGCAACATTGTAAGGTGCAAGGTATTTAGAAATATGGGAATGAAGATAGGTTCTAACATGGTACGAGCGATGCTTGCTTTAGACAAGGAACGCCTTCGGGCTGCAGACAGGGCTGTAAAGAGTCTAGAAATACAAGCAAGAGTAAACAGGAGGAGGAACAAGAGGAAGCTGGAGGAGGAGTTTGCAGAGGATGAAGATAATCCATCCTATGGACCTGGAATGCACTAAAAAGTTAATCCAATCTTTGACGCTCGATTCCCAAAACTTTTATTTTCTCATACTAATTACATGTTTTCTAAGGATCTTCCAAACATATTTGTTTCAAACTTTCAGTAAATGTTATCAGTACCTTCTGCATAATTTAACACAGTCTTTTTCCAAAAAAACTGTATATTTTTGAATATATAAATAAAAAATTGCAAAAAAAATGTTGTGAATTTTCATTACAATTGAAAAAAAATCATCTTTAATAACTGAACTAAAATTTTGTAAAATCCCTGTGTTAAGTTGTAGCCCATATTTCAGTAAATAATCTGTAAAAAGTTCAACTTCCTACCTCAAATACTTTGTGAGGAAAGATGTAATTTATAAGCGTTATTTTAACATTGCAAGTATAGGGCGTTCCGGAGCCCCTTAATACAAATGATAGCATACTAGTTGTAGGTCAGAAATGATGTGAGATATACTGCACATGGGCTTCATCTGTTCTGTACATTTCGTGTCGCGCCGTGTTCGTTCACCACAGGGCCCCCGCCACTACCATTAACTCCCTCCCGCTGCCGCACCGTCTCCGCAGGTGCGATTGGCCAAGTTATTTTGTGCGCACTCGACCAGACCGACGGCGTTTCTCAAATCGCCACGCGGATGCGATCCGGGTCTCTCTGACCTCTCCGATGCGCCTCAAGCTCTACGGTAACGTCCCGAGAACGCTGACACTGAGCACAAAATTTCCCAGCGTCAGAGACGGTTCCCAGCTGACACGCCGAACAAAGCTCGTTGCGGCCTCGGACTTGACAGAGGAACAGCTGCGCTATCCTGCCCATTTGAGTGTGTATGGGACGCTGCAGTGTAACTGGTTAAGCTGTTGCAGCTACGCGCCGGGCAATTAGAATTTACTGCGCAGACGGGCTGCCTGTCGCCCGGCTGGTCAGGGGGTAAGGGGAACAGGCTGCGCGGCGCGCCTTGACCCAGTGGAGCGAGGGGACGCTGACACCCGACCCCCGGCACACTTTGCGGAAGCCGCGTGACTCACACGGCCGCACCGGCCGCGGCTGGAGATTTCCCAGCGGGGCCTCGGAAACTGCGGAGGAGCCGTTGACCTCCCTGGGGGGAATAACATCTGGCCCGCCGTAAAGGCCCCGGAGCACGCGAAAGTTCCAGATGATGGGGCTCCGGCTTTGTTTACGATCCTGGATTACGGCTCTTCTACACGTTTTGCGCACGAAGTAAAGGGGCTAGCGGTTTTTGCGGAACAGTCGAGCCGTGTAGTCCAGTGGTTAAAGCTCCAAACTACTTCTCAGGGACGTACAGCAGGTGGATGAATCAGCACGGTTTTAGAAAGCATCGCTCGTGCGAAACTCAGCTTGCTCTTTTCTCACGTAATATATCGCGAACTATGGATGTAGGGCAACAAGACCCCATATGTCTAGATTTTTAGAAAGCATTTGACACGGTGACCCACTGCAGACTCTTAAGGGACTCCGGAAAGGCTCAAAATCATGAAAAGTTCAATTTTTACTTTTTTGCGTTTTCTGAATCTGCAGACTATTACCTTTTAATAGATATATAATTTATTCAATTCCGAAGACTACAACTATTTTTAAATTTTTTTTGAAATGTGTTCTATATGGGCGTGACCCACTGTGGCGCTGTTAAACTGCTGTCAAATGGTGTTATTATTAAAGTCCGTGTTCATCAGGTACATTTTAGTGATGTGAGATAAAGTATGTGTTGTGGCTAACCTATTTTCAGAGACTTAGCAGCACCTGAACTGTTGAAAAAGTGTATTCACGGAAAAACTCAAAACCCCAATGAAAGTGTGAATAGTGTTATATGGTCGAGAATCCCCAAGACTGTATTTGTTGGAATAGAAACACTTCACTTTGGTGTGTATGATGCTGTTGCGACTTTCAATGATGGCAACATTGTAAGGTGCAAGGTATTTAGAAATATGGGAATGAAGATAGGTTCTAACATGGTACGAGCAATGCTTGCTTTAGACAAGGAACGCCTTCGGGCTGCAGACAGGGCTGTAAAGAGTCTAGAAATACAAGCAAGAGTAAACAGGAGGAGGAACAAGAGGAAGCTGGAGGAGGAGTTTGCAGAGGATGAAGATAATCCATCCTATGGACCTGGAATGCACTAAAAAGTTAATCCAATCTTTGACGCTCGATTCCCAAAACTTTTATTTTCTCATACTAATTACATGTTTTCTAAGGATCTTCCAAACATATTTGTTTCAAACTTTCAGTAAATGTTACACAGTACCTTCTGCATAATTTAACACAGCCTTTTTCCAAAAAACTGTACATTTTTGAATATATAAATAAAAAATTGCAAAAAAATGTTGTGAATTTTCATTACAATTGAAAAAAAAATCATCTTTAATAACTGAACTAAAATTTTGTAAAATCCCTGTGTTAAGTTGTAGCCCATATTCCAATAAATAATCTGTAAAAAGTTCAACTTCCTACCTCAAATACTTTGTGAGGAAAGATGTAATTTATAAGCGTTATTTTAACATTGCAAGTATAGGGCGTTCCGGAACCCCTTAACGAAATTAGGAGCATATGGAGTAGGTTCCCAGATATCTGAGTGGCTCGAAGACTTGTTTACTAAAACACTGAAGCGCCAAAGAAAGTGGTATAGGCATGCGTATTCAAATACAAAAATACGTGAACAGGCAGAATATGGCGCTGCGGTCTGCAACGCCTATGTAAGACAACAAGTGTCTGGCGCAGTTGTTAGATCGGTTACTTCTGCTGCATTGGCTGGTTATCAAGATTTAAGTGAGTTTGAACCTCGTGTTATGGTCGGCGCACGAGTGATGGGACACAGCATCTCCGAGGTAGTGATGAACTCAGGATTTTCCCATACACCATTCCACGAGCGTACCGTGAATACCAGAAATCCTGTAAAATATCAAATTTCCGACATCGCTGCGGCCGGCGAAAGATCCCACAAGAACGGGACCAACGACGACTGAAGAGAATCTTTCAACGTGACGGAAGTGCAACACTTCGGCAAACTGCTGCAGATTTCAGTGCTGCGCTATCAACAAGTGTAAGCCGGTTCACCGTTCAACGAAACGTCATCGATACTGGCTTTCGGAGCCGAAGGCCCACTAGCGTACGCCGGCCGCGGTGGTCGTGCGGTTCTAGGCGCTGCAGTCCGGAACCGCGGGACCGCTACGGTCGCAGGTTCGAATCCTGCCTCGGGCATGGATGTGTGTGATGTCCTTAGGTTAGTTAGGTTTAATTAGTTCTAAGTTCTAGGCGACTGATTACCTCAGAAGTTAAGTCGCATAGTGCTCAGAGCCATTTGAACCATTTTGAGCCACTAGCGTACGCTTGATGGCTGCACGACACAAAGCCTTACGCCTCGCCTGGGCCCGTCAACACCGACATTGAACTGTTGATGGCTGGAAACATGTTGCCTCGTCGGACGAACCTTGTTTCAAATTATATCGAGCGGATGGAAGTCGGAGGCTGTGTAATGGTGTGGGGCATGTGTAGCTGGAGTGGCGTCGGACCTCTGATACGTCTAGATACGACTCTGAAAGGTGACACGTACGTAAGCATCCTGTCTGATCACCTGTATCCATTCATGTCTATTCTGCATTCCGACAGACTTGCGCAATTCCAGCAGGACAATGCGACACCCCACACGTCCAGAATTGCTACAGAGTGGCTCCAGAGACGCTCTACTGAGTTTAAACACTTCCTCTGGCCACCAAACTCCACAGACATGAACGTTATTGAGCATATGTGGAATGCCTTGGAACGTGCTGTTGAGAAGAGATCTCCACCCTCTCGTACTCTTATGGACTTATGGACAGCCCTGCCTGATTGATGGTGTCAGTTCCCTCCAGCATTACCTCAGACATTAGTCGAGTCCATGGCACGTCGCGTTGCGTTACTCCTGCGTGTCACGATGGCCCTACACGATATAAGGCAGGTGTACCAGTTTCTTTGGCTCCTCAGTGTAGAAACCAGTATATTGTTCTCATATTGTTCTCGAACAGGAGTGTTCATCAGAGACAAGTGTATCATCAGGAGTGCCCCAGGGAAGGGAGATAGGACCGCTAGTATTTTCTATACGCGTAAATGACATTGAACTGTTGATGGCTGGAAACATGTTGCCTCGTCGGACGAACCTTGTTTCAAACTAATCGAGCGGATGGAAGTCGGAGGCTGTCTAATGGTGTGGGGCATGTGTAGCTGGAGTGGTGTCGGACCTCTGATACGTCTAGATACAACTCTGGTGGACCGGGTGGGCAGCAATATGTGGTTGTTTGCTGAAAATGCTATTTTCTACTGGAAGGTGTCGAAGGTGAGTGGCCGTAGCATGATAGGAGAATAGACGAAATCTGTAGTTGGTGTGATGAATTGCAGCTAGCTCCGAATGATGAAAAATATAAGTTAATGCGGATGAGTAAGAAAAACAAACCCACAATGTTCACATACAGCATTAGAAAAAAAGTGCCCTGTTCGACAAGGTCAGGTCGTTTAAATAACTGGGCGTAATATTGCAACCCCCCCCCACCCCATGAACCATGGACCTTGCCGTTGGTGGGGAGGCTTGCGTGCCTCAGCGATACAGATAGCCGTACCGTAGGTACAACCACAACGGAGGGGTATCTGTTGAGAGGCCAGACAAACGTGTGGTTCCTGAAGAGGGGCAGCAGCCTTTTCAGTAGTTACAAGGGCAACAGTCTGGATGATTGACTGATCTGGCCTTGTAACAATAACCAAAACGGCCTTGCTGTGCTGGTACTGCGAACGGCTGAAAGCAAGGGGAAACTACGGCCGTAATTTTTCCCGAGGGCATGCAGCTTTACTGTATGATTAAATGATGATGGCGTCCTCTTGGGTAAAATATTCCGGAGGTAAAATAGTCCCCCATTCGGATCTCCGGGCGGGGACTACTCAAGAGGATGTCGTTATCAGGAGAAAGAAAACTGGCGTTCTACGGATCGGAGCGTGGAATGTCAGATCCCTTAATCGGGCAGGTAGGTTAGAAAATTTAAAAAGGGAAATGGATAGGTTAAAGTTAGATATAGTGGGAATTAGTGAAGTTCGGTGGCAGGAGGAACAAGACTTCTGGTCAGGTGACTACAGGGTTATAAACACAAAGTCAAATAGGGGTAATGCAGGAGTAGGTTTAATAATGAATAGGAAAATAGGAACGCGGGTAAGCTACTACAAACAGCATAGTGAACGCATTATTGTGGCCAAGATAGATACGAAGCCCACACCTACTACAGTAGTACAAGTTTATATGCCAACTAGCTCTGCAGATGACGAAGAAATTGAAGAAATGTATGTTGAAATAAAAGAAATTATTCAGATAGTGAAGGGAGACGAAAATTTAATAGTCATGGGTGACTGGAATTCGAGTGTAGGAAAAGGGAGAGAAGGAAACGTAGTAGGTGAATATGGATTGGGGCTAAGAAATGAAAGAGGAAGCCGCCTGGTAGAATTTTGCACAGAGCACAACTTAATCATAGCTAACACTTGGTTTAAGAATCATGATAGATGGTTGTATACATGGAAGAACCCTGGAGATACTAAAAGGTATCAGATAGATTATATAATGGTAAGACAGAGATTTAGGAACCAGGTTTTAAATTGTAAGACATTTTCAAGGGGCAGATGTGGACTCTGACCACAATCTATTGGTTATGACCTCTAGATTAAAACTGAAGAAACTGCAAAAAGGTGGGAATTTAAGGAGATGGGACCTGGATAAACTGAAAGAACCAGAGGTTGTACAGAGTTTCAGGGAGAGCATAAGGGGACAATAGACAGGAATGGGGGAAAGAAATACAGTAGAAGAAGAATGGGTAGCTTTGAGGGATGAAGTAGTGAAGGCAGCAGAGGATCAAGTAGGTAAAAAGACGAGGGCTAGTAGAAATCCTTGGGTAACAGAAGAAATATTGTATTTAATTAATGAAAGGAGAAAATATAAAAATGCAGTAAATGAAGCAGGCAAAAAGGAATACAAACGTCTAAAAAAGGAGATCAACAGGAAGTGCAAAATGGCTAAGCAGTGATGGCTAGAGGACAAATGTAAGGATGTAGAGGCTTATCTCACTAGGGGTAAGATAGATACTGCCTACAGGAAAATTAAAGACACCTTTGGCGATAAGAGAATAACTTGTATGAACATCAAGAGCTCAGTAGGAAACCCAGTTCTAAGCCAAAGAAGGAAAAGCAGAAAGGTGGAAGGAGTATATAGAGGGTCTATACAAGGGCGGTGACTTGAGGACAATATTATGGAAATGGAAGAGGATGTAGATGAAGATGAAATGGGAGATACGATACTGCGTGAAGAGTTTGACAGAGCACTGAAAGACCTGCGTCGAAACAAGGCCCCCGGAGTAGACAACATTCCATTAGAACTACTGACGGCCTTGGGAGAGCCAGTCCTGACAAAACTCTACGGTCTGGTGAGCAAGATGTATGAAACAGGAGAAATAACAGACTTAAAGAAGAATATAATAATTCCAATCCCAAAGAAAGCAGGTGTTGACAGATGTGAAAATTACCGAACAGTCAGTTTAATAAGCCACAGCTGCAAAATACTGACACGAATTCTTTACAGACGAATGGAAAAACTAATAGAAGCCGACCTCGGGGAAGATCAGTTTGGATTCCGTAGAAATAATGGAACACGTGAGGCAATACTGACCTTACGACTTATCTTAGAAGGAAGATTAAGGAAAGGCAAACCTACGTTTCTAGCATTTGTAGACTTAGAGAAAGCTTTTGACAATGTTGACTGGAATACTCTCTTTCAAATTCTACAGGTGGCAGGGGTAAAATACAGGGAGCGAAAGGCTATAGCATCTCCCCGATGTTATTCAATCTGTATATTGAGCAAGCAGTAAAGGAAACAAAAGAAAAATTCGGAGTAGGTATTAAAATCCATGGAGAAGAAATAAAAACTTTGAGGTTCGCCGATGACATTGTAATTCTGTCAGAGACAGCAAAGGACTTGGAAGAGCAGTTGAACGGAATTGATGGTGTGTTGAAGGGAGGATATAAGATGAACATCAACAAAAGCAAAACGAGGATAATGGAATGTAGTCGAATTAAGTCGGGTGATGCTGAGGGAATTCGATTAGGAAATGAGACACTTAAAGTAATAAAGGAGTTTTGCTATTTGGTGAGCAAAATAACTGATGATGATCGAAGTAGAGAGGATATAAAATGTAGACTGGCAATGGGAAGGAAAGCGTTTCTGAAGAAGAGGAATTTGTTAACATCGAGTATAGATTTAAGTGTCAGGAAGTCATTTCTGAAAGTATTTGTATGGAGTGTAGCCATGTATGGAAGTGAAACATGGACGGTAAATAGTTTGGACAAGAAGAGAATAGAAGCTTTCGAAATGTGGTGCTACAGAAGAATGCTGAAGATTAGATGGGTAGATCACATAACTAATGAGGAAGTATTGAATAGGATTGGGGAGAAGAGGAGTTTGTGGCACAACTTGACCAGAAGAAGGAATCGGTTGGTAGGAGATGTTCTGAGGCATCAAGGGATCACCAATTTAGTATTGGAGTGCAGCGTGGAGGGTAAAAATTGTAGGGGGAGACCAAGAGATGAATACACTAAGCAGATTCAGAAGGATGTAGGTTGCAGTAGATACTGGGAGATGAAGGAGCTTGCACAGGATAGAGTAGCATCGAGAGCTGCATCAAACCAGTCTCAGGACTGAAGACCACAACAACAACAACAACAGTGTTGCAAAGCGATATGAAATAGATCGAGCCTGTAAGGGTTATGGCAGGGAAAGCGAGTGGTCGGCTTCGGTTTATTGGTAGAATTTGGGGAAAGAGGACCGCATATAAAAGGCTAGTGCGACCTATTCTTGAGCACTGCTCGAGTGTTTGGAATCCGTACCAGCTCGGATTAAAGCAAGACATTCAAGTAAATCAGAGTCGGGCTACTAGATTTGTTACCGGTAGGCTCGAGCAACACGCAAGTGATACGGAGATGCTTCGCGAACTCAAATGGTAATCCCTGGAGGAAAGGCGACGTGCTTTTCGATGAACACTATTGGGAAAATTTAGAGAACCGGTATCTGAAGCTGACTGCAGACTGATTCTACTGCCGCCAACATACATTTCACGTAAAGAGGACAGAGATAAGAGACGAGAAATTAGGGCTCATATGGAGGCATATAGACATTCGTTATACCCTCACTCCATTTTCGAATGGAATAGGAAAGGAAATGACGAGTTCTGGTTCGGGGTACCCTCATGACAAGTTGTGGTATGCCTCCACCACGCATCGCACGGTAGTATGAATGTAGATGTAGTTGTAGGTATATGTGTACATCTACATCGTGTGCAGCACATGGCGCAGGATACTCCATTTACATCTACACCATTTAACTTCACCGGTCTAAATAACTTTGTTCGCAAGAAAAATTTAAAAAAAAATACATGATACAGATGTTGTTTTGTGCCAGGTGGACATAAACCAGCATGATTCCTTTTCTTGTAACTTCGTTCCATAAGCAGATATGAAGATCATTAGGGCTTTTTTTAAACAACACCCTATATTTTTTATTCGGTAAGCCGCTTCTTCTCCTCAAGATCTGGTACACTACATGTAACAGAAGAAAACCGGAATGGGACAAGTCTGGACGGCACGGAGTATGACCGATAACGTGAATCCAAGGCTTCGGATTGTTGCAGATGTCGCAGAGCTCGTGTGTGGTATGGTATTGTCATGCTGAAGAAGATGGTGCTCCATGTGTGGACCAACATTCCGATGAGTCTCGTAGGTTGTCATGTGCTGTCGTCCTCTCCAAGGTCTGTCACACACGTTGAGGTTAGCACCACAGTTCCCTTCATTACGAGCACGAACAATCCAATGTCGCGCTTTAGTGATACCAAAAAATGGTTCAAATGGCTCTGAGCACTATGCGACTTAACTTCTGAGGTCATCAGTCGCCTAGAACTTAGAACTAATTAAACCTAACTAACCTAAGAACATCACACACATCCATGCCCGAGGCAGGATTCGAACCTGCGACCGTAGCGGTCGCTCGGCTCTAGACTGTAGCGCCTAGAACCGCTCAGCCACTCCGGCCGGCTTTAGTGATACCGATACGATCATCAACGTACACTTCTTTCATTCTTCTGTGGTTTCAACTGAAGGCACGTTTAGAAACTCGATTACAGCACGCCGTTTCTCACGCACCGACGCAGTTACGTTACGCAGCGCCATGTTACGTGCTACAGTTTGGAGTGGCAGAGGGTTGCAACTTGCGTCAGCGAAACGGGAAACTCTACCGAGTAATGCGCATGACACACGTAACACCCCAACCGACGCTGAGGAAAAAAGAATAAAAAATTCGGAGGCTTTACTTTTCAGCACAACCTCGTATAAAAATGTTGTAAACAATAAAGGCGTTATAACATTTTCTTGGGGGTGCTCTTGAAATTACATTTATGTCTGAATTTTGTGTCTCTAGAAATGATGTCACTGTGGTCTAGTGGTAGCATCTGTAAACGTCCCGGGTCCTGCGTTCAATCTCAGCCCCTGTTCTATTCTATCAATTGCGCCTTTGTCTCGCATGTTGGTTAAATCGGATTTGGCATGTTAATTTGAAGGGGTGGCCCCGGGTGCCCTTCCTGCCACCACCTCGTACCCCCGAGGACGGAATCAGAGTACCCCATCGGTCTGTGTCTAGTGTAAATCACGGAAAAGTGCGGATGTGTTTCAAATGTCTGTGAGTCGTGTAACTGAGGCGGGACGTGGGGACCAGCCCGGTATTCACCTAGATGGATTTGGAAAACCGCCTTAAAACCACATCCAGGCTGACCGGCACACCGGCCCTCGTCGTTAATCCGGCGGGCGGATTCGATCCGGGACCGGCGCGCCTACCCGAGTCCAGGAAGCAGCGCATTAGCGCTCTCGGCTAACCAATCTCAGCCCCTCTGTAAATTTTAAATAAAAATTATCAGCAGCAGCGGCCAAAGTCTCTTTATGTCTGTGCACAGGACATGTGGCCTTTAGCTTAAAAAGCGTCATGCTCGTAGCAGGCACATCAAGTCAGACGACAGATGATTCAGTAAATTAAGAATCGTTGTGGTGCGCCGTCGCCATAACAACGAGCGCCGCGCGGGGATGGTATTCCAGCGGACGAGGCGGCTACCATGACGACAGCGTCCCAACCGCACAGGCTAGGCGGCGCTTGATATATTCCATCGCCCATGGCAACGGCGTCCCTACCACAAAAGACAGAGGACTCTACTCTATCCACAAATGATGTGAAAAATGAATGGGACAACACTTACCTCAATTTTAAATAATTGAAAATTTCTCGACATTTAATTAGTTATAATTATTATTTATTATTTATTATGTTTTATATTACAACTGGAACAAACTTTATAATTTACGATTTCTTGCTTAAGCATGTAACTACCGTTGGTCACCGTGGAGGGTGTTACCGTCTGCCCACGTGTTGTGTTGTTGGCCGTTATTTAAGCTCATGCAGAGAACCAACCACGCAACAACCGCCTCCGACTCCTCAAACTCCTCTCT
The DNA here is from genome assembly GCF_023864275.1 of Schistocerca cancellata. Taxonomy (NCBI): domain Eukaryota; kingdom Metazoa; phylum Arthropoda; class Insecta; order Orthoptera; family Acrididae; genus Schistocerca; species Schistocerca cancellata. Next base: position 1,208,818,876 of record NC_064626.1, read on the forward strand.
GGCCAGACATGGGGGTTGCACCCCTCTACCATCCTCCACACCTACAAATCCTTAATCCGTCCCATCCTCTGTTATGCCAGTCCTGCCTGGATATCTGCCCCCCCCCCCCCCAAATTCTATAAGTCCCTCCAGATCCTTGAGCGTCATGCACTCCGCCTCGCCTTCCGTATACGCCACCCGTCCCCCACGCGGATCCTCTATGATCTCATTCCTTTCCCCCATCTGCTCCTATTCCTCGAACATATCCGCATCCTCTACACCTCCCGCCGCCTTGATCCCCCTCACCCCCTGGTTGCTCCTCTCCTCTCCCATCCCCGCCCCCTGCCACGTCTTCACTGTTGTGTCCCCCCTACACTCCAACCCTACACCCTTCATCTCCTTTCCCAAGGTGGCTTCCATGAACTCCCCCTCCGGATGATGCCCTCTCTCCCTCCATTTATCCCTCCTATCAACTCTGATCCTCACTCCCCCTCCTTTCCTCTGCCCTTTTCCCGGGTTCCCTCTCCCCGCATTCTTTTTTCCCCACCTCCCCTCTCTCTGCCCCCTTCTCTCCGCCGAGTCCTTTTGCATTTCCTTCCTCTCCTCTGCCTCTTCTCATTCCCTCTAGCGTCTGCCCTGCCCCTCTTCCCCTTTATGAGTCCTCTCCCTCCTTGGTTCCCCCCCCTTTCGTTTTTCCCTTCCTCCCTCCTTGTTCTTCCCCCTCCTCCAGGTCCCCCCCCCTCTGCCTTTGGCTCGAGAGTGTCATCTTTGTGCCGCCATTTTCATGCAGTGTTTTACAGTGAGTGTTTTACAGTGAGTGTTCTGTGTTGTGTTTTTTTGGGAAGTGTTGCGAACGGCCATCATACTGTCACTGGGTGTGCTGTTTATCTCTTGCGAGCAGAAACCAGACTGTCGCCATGTTTTTTAATTGTGTGTGTACTACGCTAATTGTCTGATTCCTGTGTCTTTTATTAACATTGCCAACCCCTTTTGCTTTCTGTTTTAACTTTCCGCATTTTTCCACCATTTTACACTTTAAGTCACCGTTTTATCGCCTGTTTTTCTTGTTTCTTTTCTTCTACCGTTTTTTTTAAAAAAAAAGTCTGTAGGCTGCAGAGCAGCGTACTAAGCTGCTGCCAGCCCGCCCACTTCGGGGGGGAATTGAAAATCAATAAAGAAAGAAAAAAAAAAACAACAACCACGCATAGTCACCAACCGTGCACAGGCAGGATGACAACGCCAGCGAGCGACCAAATGGGTATAACAATCTCTTTATTTATGTAACTTTGACTAATTGTTTGTAGATGACGTACATGATTACTTACTAATATTATAACTTTACAGTGTAAATTGCCCTGAAGATGACCCCATCGCGGGTTGAAACCGGTTGGCGGCAAAATAAATAATGCGATTGTGACTGTCATTTTAAATGATTGATTAAAAAATAAAACGAATGACGTGTTGAGTTATATCCGCAGGACGTCCAGAACCGAGTCACAAATCTCGTCCGATAATCGATAAGCTCGTATTTCGTGCACTTGACAGGAGTACGGAACGATATCGAATGCCTTCCTGGAGTCGGAGAACAGGGCATCGACCTGAACGCCATTTTCTACGGCGTTCTGCACTACATGGACGAACGGAGCGAGCTGAGTTTCGCAAGATACCTGTTCGTGGAATATACGTTAATCATATTCTGTCTTATTTCGCCTGCTATTGTGAAATGGAAAAATGCTATATACATGTCCCTGCACGTACCTTAATCTCTCTGACTCCAGTGATATCTATGCTAGGTATACGATGCATAAGGTGTGCCCTACTGAAAAGGAGACCTTCGCTGTAGCGGCGTTGTATGCAATCCCAGTATGTGAATGTTTGCATCGAGATGGCGTGCTAGTATTCCTAGTTGCACAAGCGGCATTCACGGCTTCGCTGCAGTTTCCTCGACTCTGGAAAGTTGTTTCCACAATTCCTGTCGATCAGCTCAAAGAGCGTTTATCCAGTTTCTTCGTACAGAAGGGGAGCATATTTCACAAATTTATTACAGAATGAAAGAGGCGTACAGAGAGCCAAAAAGGGAATAAGAGTAATCCGCTGAATTACAAGCCTATATCAGTAACGTCAATTTATAGTAGGGTTTTGGAACATATACTGTATTCGAACATTATGAAGTACCTCGAAGAAAACGATTTATTGACACATAATCGGCACGGATACAGAAAATATCGTTCTTGTGAAACACAACTAGCTCTTTATACTCACGAAGTAATAATTGCTATCGACAGGGGATGTCAAATTGATTGCATATTTTTAGCTTTCCAGAAGGCTTTCGACACCGTTCCTCACAAGCGCCTTCTAACCAAACTGCGTGCTTATGGAATATCGCCTCAGTTGTGCAACTCAATTCGTGATTCCCTGTCAGAAAACGGCTCTGAGCACTATGGGACTTAACTTCTGAGGTAATCAGTCGCCTAGAACTTAGAACTAATTAAACCTAACTAACCTAAGGACATCACACACATCCATGCTCGAGGCAGGATTCGAACCTTCGACCGTAGCGGTCACGCGGTTCCAGACTGAAGCGCCTAGAGCCGCACGGCCACACCGGCCGGCCCCTGTCAGAAAAGTCACAGTTCGTAGCAATAGACGGAAAGCAATCGAGTAAAACAGAAGTAATATCCGGCGTTCCCCAAGGAAGTGTTACAGGCCCCTCCATTTTTCCTGATCTATATTAACGACATAGGAGACAATCTGAGTAGCCGTCTTAGATTGTTTGCAGATGACGCTGTCATTTACCGTCTTGTTAAGTCATCAGATGATCAAAACGACTTGCAAAATGATTTAGATAAGATACCTGTATGGTGCGAAAAGTGGCAATTGACTCTGAATAAGGAAAAGTGTGAAGTTATTCACATGAGTACTAAAAGAAATCAGCTAAATTTCGGTTATGCGTAAGTCACACAAATGTGAGGGCTGTAAATTCAACTAAATACTTAGAGATTACAATTACAAATAACCTAAATTGGAAAGATCACATAGATAATATTGTGGGTAGAGCAAACCAATGACTGCGATTCATTAGCAGAACACTTAGAAGGAGCAACAGGTCTACTAAAGAGACTGCTTACACTAGGCTTGTCCGCCCTACTCTGGAGTACTGCTGTGCGGTGTGGGATCCGCATCAGGTGGGACTGACGCGTGACATCGAAAATGTACAAAGAAGGGCAGCTCGTTTTGTATTATCGCGAAATAGGGGATATAGTGTCACAGACATGATACGTGTAATGTAGTGGCAATCATTAAAACAAAGGCGATTTTCGTTGCGATGGGATCTTCTCATAAAATTTCAATCACCAGTTTTCTCCTCCGATTGGGAAAACATTCTGTTGGCACCCACCTACATAGGGGGAGAAATGATCATCACGATGAAATAAGAGAAATCAGAGCTCGCAGAGAAAAATTTAAGTGCTCGTTTTTCCCGCGTGCCGTTCGAGAGTGGAGCGATAGGGAGACAGCTTGAAGGTGGTTCAGTGAACCCTCTGCCAGGCACTTTATTGTGAATAGCAGAGTAATCACGTAGATGTAGATGTAGAGAGCTGTACCTCGCACGGAGCAGAATATTCCGGTGATGTCAGCCTTGTGAGGCGGTACGTGTAAACACCAAGGACATGCCGCGCCGTGGGCCGGCGCACGGTGCCGTTCCCAGTACCACGATTTCGCCTGAGGAGGAGCTCACGTGGACGAATCGTCGGATCGCCACACGCGACATTGCTGTTGAACTGTCGATAAGCACAGGAACTGTGCATCGCATAATCCACGGGAAGCTCCGTTATGGCAAAGTTCGTGCACAGTGGGTGTCCGAGCATGTTTCTGAGAATCAGAAGACGATGAGTATGGATGTTTGCCTAATCCATTTGTTGAGACACGCGGAGCATGGAACGGATTTCACTGCTCAGATTGTGGCATGTGATGAAATGTGGTGCCACCACTTCGACCCTGCTTACAAGTTGTGGCATGCCGGCTCCCTCGTCTAAAAAATAAATAAATAAATAAATAAATAAAAATCCCACGCTGCTCAGAAGAAGGTCCTCTACACATCGACTAGCTACTCGGGCTACAACAGTTAACGGTTACCAGTATCGCAGCACGTTGCTGAGGTTCGAACTAGGGATAATCTCTTGAATATGATAGTGGTTCTACGGGACGACGCTGGGCATCATGACGCCAAGAAGACCCTCCTTCAAAAAGTTCGATGGGACATTCTGGAATACTCTCTTTACACCCCGATATCTCCCCATGTGAATCGCATTTGGTTCAAAATGGTTCAAATGGCTCTGAGCACTATGGGACTTAACATCTGAGGTCATCAGTCCCCTAGAACTTACAACTACCTAAACCTAACTAACCTAAGGACATCACACACATCCATGCCCAATGCAGGATTCGAACCTGCGACCGCAGCGGTCGCGCGGTTCCAGACTGTAGCGCCTAGAACCGCTCGGCCACTTCGGCCGGAGAATCGCATATCTTCGGCTCCTTAAAACAACCTCTGAAAGGTTAGAGGTTTATCTGTCACGAAGAAGTGCAGGACACCGTCGAAAAAAGTCGATCCGTCAGCAACCCAGGTGTTTCCACACAGAAGCCATCTTCTACCTTCCTGCGTGCTAGTATCGGTTATCAGTGTCAATGGCAATTGTATATGGCTGTTGAGTTCCACAAGAACTGTAACTATAATATTGTTATTAAAATTTCTTTAGATATAACTCAAAACGGCTCTGAGCACTATGGGACTTAACGTCTGAGGTCATCAGTCCCCTAGAACTTAGAACTACTTAAACCTAACTAGCCTAAGGACATCACACACATCCATGCCCGAGGCAGGATTCGAATCTGCGACTGTAGCGGTCGCGCGGTTCCAGACTTAAGCGCCTAGAACCGCTCGGCCACCAAGGCCGGCTTAGATATAACTGCAGTCTCATTTTCACTTGGGAACAACTTAAAATTAGCTTAAAAATCCTACAATCTTTCCCAATTACCCGTCCTCTAAATTTATGCAACTGTGTTTCGCAACAATAACTCCCCTCACTTCTTGAATTTTCTTTTTAAGCTACCTATGAATCTCTGTCAAACAGTCGTAGGGGTCACACTGGCTAGTTACGACCCTGATAGTGTGTCACTGAATTCTTTCGATGTCTGCGCTCTGCCAAGTTGACAAGGACTCTAAACGGTGGATCAGTACTTTGTCACACGAGCGTCTTTTACGCAGTTTCTTTCACAGATATATCTCATTTTACTTGAGTCCTCTAAACACATCTAAGTCTTCCATTCTTCTCGAAAACGGATTTTACGTTACGTATGTTTTTGGATAGGGTCCGCCTTTAGCAAAACACAATTCTGTGTTTTAACCCAAATATGTTTCACTGAAGTTGCAGCATCTTCAGTGGGCTTTTATTTTTCGTCTGTTAAAGAGTGTTCTATGCTGTTTGTATACATGTAGCTGTTAGTTTTTAAATCGTAATTGCAGATATTTGAGAGAACACACAAATTATGAATTCATACCCTTTTACCACATGGTGCGGTTTTTCTGATGTGTTGTGTTTCTACAGTGACCGTTTCATTCCACAATTTGTCATCTGCAAGCACTTATACCTTAAAGTAGATAAACTGATTAAGCCCAAAATTACGATTTGAAAAACTTGCTATTTCTATACCTGAAATTATTTAATTTTATGTGTCTGTGTGTGCGCACATCTATTTACAAAATGTTTCACTTACATTTTCTTTTTATTCATCTTCATCACTGTCAAACACTATATATTGAGTTGTCACTGTCACTGTCACTGTTTACCAGATGTAAAAACAAACATGGCGGGCAGTGGAACAGTTGAAGGTGTAAAGACAAGATGGCTGACTGTGGAACATTTGAAGATGTTCCTGGCGGTTGTTCTGAATCCTTCAGAGGTGTCTGTGATATACACTCCTGGAAATGGAAAAAAGAACACATTGACACCGGTGTGTCAGACCCACCATACTTGCTCCGGACACTGCGAGAGGGCTGTACAAGCAATGATCACACGCACGGCACAGCGGACACACCAGGAACCGCGGTGTTAGCCGTCGAATGGCGCTAGCTGCGCAGCATTTGTGCACTGCCGCCGTCAGTGTCAGCCAGTTTGCCGTGGCATACGGAGCTCCATCGCAGTCTTTAACACTGGTAGCATGCCGCGACAGCGTGGACGTGAACCGTATGTGCAGTTGACGGACTTTGAGCGAGGGCGTATAGTGGGCATGCGGGAGGCCGGGTGGACGTACCGCCGAATCGCTCAACACGTGGGGCGTGAGGTCTCCACAGTACATCGATGTTGTCGCCAGTGGTCGGCGGAAGGTGCACGTGCCCGTCGACCTGGGACCGGACCGCAGCGACACACGGATGCACGCCAAGACCGTAGGATCCTACGCAGTGCCGTAGGGGACCGCACCGCCACTTCCCAGCAAATTAGGGACACTGTTGCTCCTGGGGTATCGGCGAGGACCATTCGCAACCGTCTCCATGAAGCTGGGCTACGGTCCCGCACACCGTTAGGCCGTCTTCCGCTCACGCCCCAACATCGTGCAGCCCGCCTCCAGTGGTGTCGCGACAGGCGTGAATGGAGGGACGAATGGAGACGTGTCGTCTTCAGCGATGAGAGTCGCTTCTGCCTTGGTGCCAATGATGGTCGTATGCGTGTTTGGCGCCGTGCAGGTGAGCGCCACAATCAGGACTGCATACGACCGAGGCACACAGGGCCAACACCCGGCATCACGGTGTGGGGAGCGATCTCCTACACTGGCCGTACACCACTGGTGATCGTCGATGGGACACTGAATAGTGCACGGTACATCCAAACCGTCATCGAACCCATCGTTCTACCATTCCTAGACCGGCAAGGGAACTTGCTGTTCCAACAGGACAATGCATGTCCGCATGTATCCCGTGCCACCCAACGTGCTCTAGAAGGTGTAAGTCAACTACCCTGGCCAGCAAGATCTCCGGATCTGTCCCCCATTGAGCATGTTTGGGACTGGATGAAGCGTCGTCTCACGCGGTCTGCACGTCCAGCACGAACGCTGGTCCAACTGAGGCGCCAGGTGGAAATGGCATGGCAAGCCGTTCCACAGGACTACATCCAGCATCTCTACGATCGTCTCCATGGGAGAATAGTAGCCTGCATTGCTGCGAAAGGTGGATATACACTGTACTAGTGCCGACATTGTGCATGCTCTGTTGCCTGTGTCTATGTGCCTGTGGTTCTGTCAGTGTGATCATGTGATGTATCTGACCCCAGGAATGTGTCAATAAAGTTTCCCCTTCCTGGGACAATGAATTCACGGTGTTCTTATTTCAATTTCCAGGAGTATATATATATATATATATATATATATATATATATATATGTGTGTGTGTGTGTGTGTGTGTGAAAAGAGAGAGAGAGAGAGAGAGAGAGAGAGAGAGAGAGAGAGAGTGAGTGAATGTGACAGTGGCTTTTAGGATTTTTTTCCTTGTGTGTGTGTGTGTGTGTGTGTGTGTGTGTGTGTGTGTGTGCGTGTGTGTGTGTGTGTTGTGGGGTGGCGTGCTGGGGTGGTTGGGGTGGGGGGGGAAGCTCTATAGGTAGGTCTTGTCTAATAATTCTTTGAGGGCAGAGAACGTTTACGTCTTCGCACCATTTTATATCGATGTTTTGTTTCTTGTAATCTCAGTCCGACGGCTGTTTTAGTGCAGCTCTCGTGCATATTTTCTGATGACAAAATTAGCCTGGGTAGACCTCACCTAGACATCCAAATGGGACAACAGTTTACTTCTGAAATAATTTATTCAAGATGATTCCTTCATCATTAAACCATACTGTACAGCTGCATGCCCTCGGGAATAATAACTGCCGTAATTTCCCGCTGCCTTTAGTCACTAGCTGTACCAACATCGCAGGGTCAGACTGCGCTGACAGCTCCGTAGTTGGTGATGGGTGGACAGTTGTGCCTACAAAGGGGTGCAAGTCGGTAAGGGGCGAGAGATTGTAGGTTTTCAAAGGAAGAAGTAGATTTTGGTGCTGAATTCTGGAGCGCGGGTTGTTTTAATGAAAGGCGGACTGGGGATTTATGTAAGGGGAAAGGGGTGGGACTACTGAAAATGAGACCCTCAATCGATGTGTCAGAAAGGAAAGACGGGAGGATTACAAGAATTCTGTAGAGGAATGGCGAAGCACACGAAATGAAATGATCGCATACATTCAGTTATGGACAAGGCAGGTGGTTGACTCCAGTTATCTGGTAAGCTATTGTCTGGTATGAAACGTCTGGAACTGCTTTCAGGGGGCAAGGGTGCAAACTCAGTCCAGCCAACCTGATGTAGGTTTTCCTTACCATCAAAGGGTCCCTTTTAATCACATTTCCCTAAACCACTTTAGATAAGAAGTGTTGGTTTTGAAATGACCATGGCTGATTTTGCGCCTGATCCCTTCGCGTTATTTCTCATGATCTCGTTGACGACGGGATGTTAAATACTAAACTTACTTTGTTCCTCGCAAAAAGTTTTCGTGATATCTACAGCAATACTGGAAAAGTGAATAGCATCGTTGTCACATCACATCTTCCGTTTTTGCTATTAGGCCACTGTATAAGCTGATTCGTTATGAGGACTCATAGATTTTGTATTTACACAAAGCAAATTACTTATATTTTTAATTGTCTCAACGTGTTTTCCTTAGGATTCCTGTTACTGCCAACACACACTCTTTACATCCTGCAATTGTGTAATACAGATAGAGTAACCGTACTTTAAAACTCATACCTGAGCCCATGCCAGGATGCGAACCCACAACCTCTATTTTACAAAGTATCGATCGTATTCCGTCACCTCAGAGACCTTCCTCGAGCCAGACTAGACAAGCAGGGTACAATTATCACTCGCATAACTAATTATAAAGATCAAAAACCAATTTTCAGTGGGAAATTTAATACAATCTATTTCTTTACATACCGTTTCCGTTTGGATTACGAACGTTGAATAAACTGTAATCTTTTCAAAGGCATACAGTGGCCTTCATCTCATCGCTAACCAGTGAGTGGTGGCGAAAAGATGCTGTATGGTGGAATGAAAAATATCCCTTTGCCACAAACCTAACAGTGAAATTTTGAATAAAATCATTTTGGGTATCAGGGTACGTCATGATGAAACACTAAAAACAGTTAAATTATCGGCATTTCGGCTGTCTTTGCAGCGATCCTCTTCAGGGTGGCTAACTCAGCATCCTGCACAGACGTAATTGTAGGAAACAAACAATACTTACAGATCGTACCTTCACTTAAGCGTTGTGATCCTGGCTACACATTACTCATGAGAAAATACACATCGAGCCTTTGTCTCTGTGATTAGTAGTAGAGTTTTAAGTGTGTAAGCTATGTTGCCCAGTGCCGCAGCTACATGCAGGTGTAAGGACGTAAGAGAGGAGAAAGCAGGAACATGCATAAACGCTCTAAGTAAACAAATCAGCCTTACAATGTGTTTCTTCTGTCGAACTGCGAAGCGGAAAGAACTATGTTCACCTTCCACAATGAGATTTTCACTCTGCAACGGAGTGTGCGCTGATATGAAACTTCCTGGCAGATTAAAACTGTGTGCCGGACCGAGACTCGAACTCGGGACCTTTGCCTTTCGCGGGCAAGTGCTCTACCAACTGAGCTAACCAAGCACGACTCACGCCCCGTCCTCACAGCTTTACTTCTGCCAGTACCTCGTCTCCTACCTTCCAAACTTTACAGAAGCACTTGCCCGCGAAAGGCGAAGGTCCCGAGTTCGAGTCTTGGTCCAGCACACAGTTTTAATCTGCAAGGAAGTTTTACGTTCACCTTCACCATACACTAGCTGTCTTTTGTCAAACTTCAACAGAATTTATAAGTTTCTATGTGGTAGGAGGGTTCATCTTTTTAAACAACTGCACGAACTAAGTGCAAGCTTAATTCAAGACTTCCTGTCTCACCGAAGAACATCTTAGAAGGCACGACTCCAGCAGAAAAGCAAAATGTAGACCCAGAGTAATAATGCAAGACCAGGAGAATGAACTGTGGCATCTACAATTTGACGACAATAACAAGAGAAAGATACGAATAGGATAGAACTGATGCTGCCTTCGTGGTCACTTATTGACGTGTTGGAGTTGGTGTTCGTCTCGGGATCTTCAGGCAACGGTTACTGACATTCCGACAGCACAAGTGGCTAGCATTATCAGAGTTTGACTCTCCACCACTGGCTCCACTGTCACCGAAGTCATTAGTGATAGCGTCCATGTCGCGAAGTCTGATGATCACGAACTTTCTGTCGGCTAAGCACTTGGAGTGAAGATCTCTTTCACTACCAGAGTTCGAACCAACTATTTCCGAGTCGAGCGGCACCTCTCAGGTGTACTTTAACGACCTCAGCAATGGAGGTGGGTAGTATACGTCTCCGCAAACATACAGGTAACATTTAAAAGTCCACCTATGTCTCTGGTAAGTCGTTCATATAGCTCAAGAATAGGTGCGGTCCATATGTCGAACCTTGTGGGACTCCATATTTAATTTATGTTCCATAACGACTGCAGCGTAATATAAGTCAGCAAGTCACAGGCATGAAGGCTTATAAGTCAAATAAAAAAAAGCGCTAGCCAATAAACATCTATGAATTAATAGCATTCACGGTCGCTATAAACACAGATTACTACAAACATGAAGCAACCATAGACATACTCGCATCTAAATAATGTATGTATCATCTGTATAACAGTGGTTATACTTTGTAGACATACGACATGTAGCTTCAGAACTATCAAATTACTATCATAGCAAATTAATTACTAACTTATTCAACAAATATAGAATGACAGTCAGAATACAGTTGCCAACGATGGTATAAGTGTGTCAATCGATCGATACAATTTATACGTATGCAGCAATCCATGCTCAGTGTTAAAGCATAACATAAATATGTGGTACAAAAATAATGTCACCCACACTGTACCGCAGATCACCCGATAATGGCAATTTAGCTGAAACGGATCTTTAATGAAAATGAAACGAATAAAAATTAGTATCACACAGCAGCGAAACTGGACAATTCTTAATAAATCCATATTTAACGTTTCCCCACTTCAGATTTAGTTATATTTGATAATGAGTCACAAATGGAATCTGTCATGTCATTCAAATACTTACACACGTTTTCAATGTTCCTGTAATGCGTAGTGATCAACGGATGTAAAGAAGCAGAGCGTAGGAAGGCGACAGGTAGTGACAGACACTTCCCGGTGTTACCGGCAGCTGGAAGGCATCAGACACCGGCGTGAGGTCCACGCCGGGAGGCCACGAGTATGTAAATCGTGTGAAAGCGTCCCGCCGCTTTATGGCTGCTCGTTATACTAACGACTGCGGCCAGGTCTAGGCTCAATACCTTGTGGTATGCAGCCGGGGAGGTGAGGTGCCAAGCATTCCCGGCACGTCTACGGAGAACAGCGGACGCGGACGCCATCTTTCCGACGATTAAGACGTCACAAGTAGTAGGACGCTATTAACGCACGAATAGAACAGAAGTATTTACCTCTACGGACAAAACAGTTCATTGTTCGCTGCGTTGTATTGTTTGTTTGTGCTATTTTCGTTCCTTATCGCTTTCGCTACGTTTTCCTACCTTGCATGCTTTAAAGTAAGCTCACAGGGGAAAGCCACCTAATACTCACGCGCAGATGAATCGTGTTGTGTTTAGAGATGGCACTGCGATCGAGTCACGTCGTAAACCGCCCGCTCACTTCCTCTACGTGAGCATAAGGTAGTAGCGATCAGTGAGACATTTATGTTCTACATCTACATCTACATGTCTACTCTGCAATTCACATTTAAGTGCTTGGCTGAGGGTTCATCGAACCACAATCATACTATCTCTCTACCATTCCACTCCCGAATAGCGCGCGGGAAAAACGAACACCTAAATCTTTCTGTTCGTGCTCTGATTTCTCTTATTTTATTTTGATGATCATTCCTACCTATGTAGATTGGGCTCAACAAAATATGTTCGCATTCGGAAGAGAAAGTTCGTGACTGAAATTTCGTAAATAGATCTCGCCGCGACGAACAACGTCTTTGCTTTAATGACTTCCATCCCAACTCGCGTATCATATCTGCCACATTCCCTCCCCTATTACGTGATAATACAAAACGAGCTGCCCTTTTTTGCACCCTTTCGATGTCCTCCGTCAATCCCACCAGGTAAGGATCCCACACCGCGCAGCAATATTCTAACAGAGGACGAACGAGTGTAGTGTAAACTGTCTCTTTAGTGGACTTGTTGCATCTTCTAAGAGTCCTGCCAATGAAACGCAACCTTTGTCTCGCCTTCCCCACAATATTATCTATGTGGTGTTTCCAACTGAAGTTGTTCGTAATTTTAACACCCAGGTACTTAGTTGAATTGACAGCCTTGAGAATTGTACTGGCCGGCCGGAGTGGCCGAGCGGTTCAAGGCGCTACAGTCTGGAACCTCACGACCGCTACGGTCGCAGGTTCGAATCCTGCCTCGGGTGTGGATGTGTGTGATGTCCTTCGGTTAGTTAGGTTTAAGTAGTTCTAAGTTCTAGGGGACTTACGACCACAGCAGTTGAGTCCCATAGTGCTCAGAGCCATTTGAACCATTTGAGAATTGTACTATTTATCGAGTAATCGAATTCCAACGGATTTCTTTTGGAACTCATGTGGATCACCTCACACTTTTCGATATTTAGTGTCAACTGCCACCTGCCACACCATACAGCAATCTTTTCTAAATCGCTTTGCAACTGATACTGGTCTTCGGATGACCTTACTAGACGGTAAATTACAGCATCATCTGCGAACAACCTAAGAGAACTGCTCAGATTGTCAGCCAGGTCATCTATATAGATCAGGAACAGCAGAGGTCCCAGGACGCTTCCCTATTTAACACTCTGTAACACGGAAGCTAACTATCGTAGGAGAACCAAACTTGGTAGCATTAATGTCTGGAGTATGGGGTGTATAATTTTCAATGCGTCACAGCGCCACCGTCTAGTTCGAGCTATGGTCGCCAGGTGCCGTGATCGGTCTTCGTTATTCGTAGTCTCACACACCTGACCAGCCGCAGTGCACTTGTAGTCGTGTCAACATGAGCTTGGACAAAAGCAGCAGGGCATTACTGGTGAAGCTCTATTATTAGAACAACAGTAATGCTGCGGCTGCACTTCGAGGATATCGCCGGCTGAAAGGATTACGGAAGATTCCTCTTTCTCCGCCTGCTGTGCAGAGCATGATGAAGAAGTTCGAAACGGGGCATCGCTCCGGCAAGAGGCCGACCATCGGTTGCACTACAGGTGATTAATGAAATCGCTGTTGCTACGGCAGACAACAATTCCCGATCGTCAGGCAGTGCGCGTGCTGTGTCACGACAGTTAAACATCCCGTGGTCCACTGTACGGAAAGTGCTTCGAACCGTTCTTAACTGGTATCCGTACAAGATGCATATCGTACAGCAGCTTGCACTACAGCTCCCTGCCGCCGTTGGATAAGCAGCTGCAGCAGCAAGTCGTATACTCCTAGCTCACTCATTTGTTACATAGTTTAATTCTTAATTTCTTTGCGTGTTTTTGGTACTTGCATTGTTTAATTCATAAATTTCGGGCGTATTATAGTATTTGAGAGTTGTAGCATCGCGTTTTAGTACCTGAATAGTGTAAAATCGCGTAGTCTCCTTCCGCCGCCGAGCAGTGTGTCAGCAGTGCGCAAGTAGCAGCATTACTGCATTTACTAGGCAATCTTGTATTTTAATAACCGTTTAAATTTTGTGTCGATTTGTTTGCGCTCTCTGTAGATTAGTTCAGACGTTCTTTGCACAACAGTTTTTAGCATGGATAGGGACTGCAACTGCTGTGTTCGGATGCAGGCTGAGTTGGCATCCCTTCGCTCCCAGCTTCAGGCAGTGTTGGCTTCGGTCACACAGCTTGAGGCTGTTGCCAATGGGCATCACTGTGGGGGTCCGGATGGGGGTTTGTCGGGGACGGCCAGCTCGTCCCACGCATCCCCCCGATCGGACTACGACTGTGGTTGCCCGGGATACTGCCCGCATTGAGGCTGATCCCTCACCTGTGGTAGAGTGGGAGGTCGTCTCAAGGTGTGGCAGGGGGCGAAAGACATTCCGGAGGGCTGCACGGAAGGCCTCTCCAGTTTGTCAGACGAACCGGTTTCAGGCTCTGTCTCAGGCTGATACTGATCTTCGGCCTGACATGGCTGCTTGTCCTGTTCCAGAGGTTGCCCCTCAGTATGCAAGATCCGGGCGGTCGCAGAGGGTGGGCTTACTGGTAGTTGGGAGCTCCAACGACAGGCGCGTAATGGGGCCCCTTAGGGATACGGCAGCAAGAGAGGGGAAGAAAACCAATGTGCTCTCCGTGTGCATACCGGGGGGAGTCATTCCAGATGTGGAAAGGGTCCTTCCGGATGCCATGAAGGGTACAGAGTGCACCCATCTGCAGGTGGTCGCTCATGTCGGCACCAATGATGTGTGTCGCTATGGATCGGAGGAAATCCTCTCTGGCTTCCGGCGGCTATCTGGTTTGGTGAAGACTGCCAGTCTCGCAAGCGGGATGAAAGCAGAGCACACCATCTGCAGCATCGTCGACAGGACTGACTGCGGACCTTTGGTACAGAGCCGAGTGGAGGGTCTGAATCAGAGGCTGAGACGGTTCTGCTACCGTGTGGGCTGCAGATTCCTCGACTTGCGCCATAGGGTGGTGGGGTTTCGGGTTCCGCTGGATAGGTCAGGAGTCCACTACACGCAACAAGCGGCTACACGGGTAGCAGGGGTTGTGTGGCGTGAGCTGGGCGGTTTTTTAGGTTAGATGGCCTTGGGCAAGTACAGAAAGGGCAACAGCCTCAACGGGTGCGGGGCAAAGTCAGGACATGCGGGGACCAAGCAGCAATCGGTATTGTAATTGTAAACTGTCGAAGCTGCCTTGGTAAAGTACCAGAACTTCAAGCGCTGATAGAAAGCACTGAAGCTGAAATCGTTATAGGTACAGAAAGCTGGCTGAAGCCAGAGATAAATTCTGCCGAAATTTTTACAAAGGTACAGACGGTGTTTAGAAAGGATAGATTGCATGCAACCGGTGGTGGAGTGTTCGTCGCTGTTAGTAGTAGTTTATCCTGTAGTGAAGTAGAAGTGGATAGTTCCTGCGAATTATTATGGGTGGAGGTTACACTCAACAACCGAGCTAGGTTAATAATTGGCTCCTTTTACCGACCTCCCGACTCAGCAGCATTAGTGGCAGAACAACTGAGAGAAAATTTGGAATACATTTCACATAAATTTTCTCAGCATGTTATAGTCTTAGGTGGAGATTTCAATTTACCAGATAGAGACTGGGACACTCAGATGTTTAGGACGGGTGGTAGGGACAGAGCATAGAGTGACATTATGCTGAGTGCACTATCCGAAAATTCCCTTGAGCAATTAAACAGAGAACCGATTCGTGGAGATAACATCTTGGACCTACTGATAACAAACAGACCCGAACTTTTCGACTCTGTATGTGCAGAACAGGGAATCAGTGATCATAAGGCCGTTGCAGCATCCCTGAATATGGAAGTTAATAGGAATATAAAAAAAGGGAGGAAGGTTCATCTGTTTAGCAAGAGTAATAGAAGGCAGATTTCAGACTACCTAACAGATCAAAACGAAAATTTCTGTTCCGACACTTACAATGTTGAGTGTTTATGGAAAAAGTTCAAGGCAATCGTAAAATGCGTTTTAGACAGGTATGTGCCGAGTAAAACTGTGAGGGGCGGGAAAAACCCACCGTGGTACAACAACAAAGTTAGGAAACTACTGCGAAAGCAAAGAGAGCTTCACTCCAAGTTTAAACGCAGCCAAAACCTCTCAGACAAACAGAAGCTAAACGATGTCAAAGTTAGCGTAAGGAGGGCTATGCGTGAAGCGTTCAGTGAATTCGAAAGTAAAATTCTAGGTACCGACTTGACAGAAAATCCTAGGAAGTTCTGGTCTTACGTTAAATCAGTAAGTGGCTCGAAGCAGTATATCCAGACACTCCGGGATGATGAAGGCATTGAAACAGAGGATGACACGCGTAAAGCTGAAATACTAAACACCTTTTTCCAAAGCTGTTTCACAGAGGAGGACCGCACTGCAGTTCCTTCTCTAACTCCTCGCACAAACGAAAAAATGGCTGACATCGAAATAAGTGTCCAAGGAATAGAAAAGCAACTGGAATCACTCAACAGAGGAAAGTCCACCGGACCTGACGGGATACCAATTCGATTCTACACAGAGTACGCGAAAGAACTTGCCCCCCTTCTAACAGCCGTGTACCGCAAGTCTCTAGAGGAACGGAAGGTTCCAAATGATTGGAAAAGAGCACAGGTAGTCCCAGTCTTCAAGAAGGGTCGTCGAGCAGATGCGCAAAACTATAGACCTATATCTCTGACGTCGATCTGTTGTAGAATTTTAGAACATGTTTTTTGTTCGAGTATCATGTCGTTTTTGGAAACCCAGAATCTACTATGTAGGAATCAACATGGATTCCGGAAACAGCGATCTTGTGAGACCCAACTCGCTTTATTTGTTCATGAGACCCAGAAAATATTAGATACAGGCTCCCAGGTGTATGCTATTTTTCTTGACTTCCGGAAGGCGTTCGATACAGTTCCGCACTGTCGCCTGATAAACAAAGTAAGAGCCTACGGAATATCAGACCAGCTGTGTGGCTGGATTGAAGAGTTTTTAGCAAACAGAACACAGCATGTTGCTATCAATGGAGAGACGTCTACAGACGTTAAAGTAACCTCTGGCGTGCCACAGGGGAGCGTTATGGGACCATTGCTTTTCACAATATATATAAATGACCTAGTAGATAGTGTCGGAAGTTCCATGCGGCTTTTCGCGGATGATGCTGTAGTATACAGAGAAGTTGCAGCATTAGAAAATTGTAGCGAAATGCAGGAAGATCTGCAGCGGATAGGCACCTGGTGCAGGGAGTGGCAACTGACCCTTAAAATAGACAAATGTAATGTATTGCGAATACATAGAAAGAAAGATCCTTTATTGTATGATTATATGATAGCGGAACAAACACTGGTAGCAGTTACTTCTGTAAAATATCTGGGAGTATGCGTGCGGAACGATTTGAAGCGGAATGATCATATAAAATTAATTGTTGGTAAGGCGGGTGCCAGGTTGAGATTTATTGGGAGAGTCCTTAGAAAATGTAGTCCGTCAACAAAGGATGTGGCTTACAAAACGCTCGTTCGACCTATACTTGAGTATTGCTCATCAGTGTGGGATCCGTACCAGATCGGGTTGACGGAGGAGATAGAGAAGATCCAAAGAAGAGCGGCGCGTTTCGTCACAGGGTTATTTGGTAACCGTGATAGCGTTACGGAGATGTTTAACAAACTCAAGTGGCAGACTCTGCAAGAGAGGCGCTCTGCATCGCGGTGTAGCTTGCTCGGCAGGTTTCGAGAGGGTGCGTTTCTGGATGAGGTATCGAATATATTGCTTCCCCCTACTTATACCTCCCGAGGAGATCACGAATGTAAAATTAGAGAGATTAGAGCGCGCATGGAGGCTTTCAGACAGTCGTTCTTCCCGCGAACCATACGCGACTGGAACAGGAAAGGGAGGTGATGACAGTGGCACGTAAAGTGCCCTCCGCCACACACCGTTGGGTGGCTTGCGGAGTATAAATGTAGATTTAGATGTAGAACAACGTGTTGACTTTGCTCTCCACTTTCTCGCAAGGACTGAAGTTGACAAGGACTGGCCCTGGGATAGCCTATGGACAGACGAAGTTCATTTTTCTCTGACGGGTGCGGTCAACACACAGAATTGTCGAATGTGAGGATCTTCACCTCGAGTGACTGTGCATGAAGTTCCTCTGGTATGGTGAACGTGTCACCGTTTGATGTGGCTTCACGCGTACGTTCATCACTGGCCCATTCTTTTTTGAACAGGTTGGTGATCAAGGACCAAAGACGTGCAACGTTACTGGCCAGCATTACTGCGATATGCTTTGCCAGCTTGTCATACCCGCCCTACAGGAGAGAGACGCATTGAACTCAACAGTTTTCATGCAAGATGAGGCCTACACCGCACATCGCTCGTTAAGTTCACCTGCTTCTCCGAAACACATTTGGAAACGATCGAATTATCAGTCGATCGTTCCCAAAGGCTTGGCCGGCACGACCACCTGATCTCACTCCCTGTGATTTCTGGTTGTGCGGCTACTGAAGGACAGGGTTTACCAGGGGAACATTCACAAATGTGCTGATCAGAAGTTTAGCATATCAAGAAAGGTAGTTACCTAGCTGCTGTGCAGAATGCAATCCTGCGCTTTCAGACTCTTCTATTCACTGATGGGCGCCATATTGAGCCCCTTTTGTAGCAATAATGGTACCGGTATGTAATGGTGTTGATGTACTATAGCAGAACATTAAAAGTGTTTCAATTGAACTGATACTGCATTGTATCTCTTCGCCATGTCCTTGACTTTAATGCTGCCAAGTTTGGTTCTAGCACGGTAATTAGTTACCGCGTGATAACGTGATAAACAGGGAAATTTTAATTATAACCGTCCTTCATGAGGACGTGACGGAGTGCCAAAACAGAACAGTCGTGTTTGGTCGTGCCCATGGCCATATGGTGTGTGAAGTTACTGGATTTGTTGGTGTTTCGTAACGGACTCTTCAACGTTTCTACAAGCAGTGGTGTAACACCCGTGGCCACGAGCCTCGACGTAATAATTGTGGTCAGGAAAAGATCCTGAGCCGGCCGCTGTGGCCGAGGGGCTCTAGGCGCTTTAGTCCGGAACCGCGCGACCGCTACGGTCACAGGTTCGAATCCTGCCTAGGGCATGGATGTGTGTCATGTCCTTAGGTTAGTCAGGTTTGAGTAGTTCTAAGTCTAGGGGACTACTGGCCTCAGATGTTAAGTCCCCTAGTGCTGAGAGCCATTTGAACCATTTTTTGAAAGATACTGACAGAGACGGAAAGGAGAGGCGTTTCACGGCTTCTGAATCAAAATCGCTTTCAAACCCGACAGGAGTTGATGCAGATTGCGAATGAAGGTCCGTCCCCGTCCTATCCAACTGTCGTTGGCGAGAGAACATTGCAACAGGAACTGCATGCAATGAACGTACAGAGTCCTTCATCTCGGAAGAGGCAATAGCCCACACAGGCACACAAACAACACAACAGCACAATTCATCGGTCTGGGAGAATCCATGACTGGTTTTCTTCACACATCTTGAGTGGCTTGCAATATCGTCTGCGATATGTAAGCTATAAGAAAATCTCAGACCAGAGAGCAGTGTTGGCTGCAGTAAGAGCAGAGGCAGTAGCAGTAAGTAGCAGCTAGCAGTCTGGTGTATGGAGTTGGCTGGGTCGGACGTGCGGAGCGATGGCGGTGCCTGAGCGATGTAGTATAAGGTAAAAGCAGCCTCGCGCATATGTAGTTTGTTAAACGAAAATTTGTACTATTGTTATATCAAGTCCCATGTAAATGTTTCAGTAAATCTTTCAATAATAATCCTTTTATAAAATCAACTTTTTCACAATCATTCATCTGAATTCAAAGAATTTATTAATTTCTGCAGTCCATGGTCATCCCAATTATCGTAAAGAAAAATCAGTCGTTTCCTTTTATACATGACAAATCTAGCGGCCAGCATTGCACTGGGCTGTGCCAGAAAAATTTCTTATAGGAGCAGATATATACGCGTTATCCGGCGACTTCATTGAGGTAAGAATTTTCAATTTATTCAGAATGATCTTTTAGGGCCATGACGGAGCACTGCTGACGTCCAAATTTACCACTTTAGATTCACAGTCAGTTAATTATTGACAGGTTATATGTGTGCCACAATTTTATTGAGAGGTTAGTCACGTTATTATTGCGGTATAATAAACGGTTGGGAGGTTACACTAAATGTGAGTGTTATAAGAATAATTAATTATTTTTTTACTGTTGGGAGGTTACAATATTCGTAACTGCGAATAAATTTCAAATAAAAAAAGTGTTGTTGCAAGTAGGACTAAATATAATAAGTCCAATAATGTGAAATTTAGGTCAATGTGCCACTTAGGAACCTGTAAATGGCCGGCGTCTAGCCTTTCACTGAAACTAGTCGTGTGGACATACCGTGTATATTGACTAGTACTTCAACATTTCCATAAAAAAAAATCGTTCAAATGACCTATGGAACGTGTTACTGAGTAACTACAATACATTTATCCAGCCGAACTGAGATCGACTGCACCCCACTACCCGTACAGAAGGACTGGTTGTGCTCACGAGAGAGCGAACACCGGGCCAGTTCATTAGAAGCGTTGAGTGCGGGCGCCGACGGAGTTACCCGGCATCAGCAGCCGAAGCCTGGCCAGAAATGAGGGGGGGGGGGGGGGAGGGACTGTACGCTTTCTCGGCCCAAATGCCAGCCACTGCGCCTGCTGCTCACACTTTCTACACGACCAAGGCCGGCGACCGACTCATCCGTTACCACCACACCTGGGTTGTCACCCGGTGCAAATTGCTTATGCGGTTGACGTTGCCCCCTGCTTATCAGTTCTGCTATATAACTTTCAAGACCATCTACAATTATGAAACATCCTGGCAGATTAAAACTGTGTGCCGGACCGAGACTCGAATTCGGGACCTCGCAGGAGAGCTTCTGTAATGTTTGGAAGGTAGGAGACGAGGTACTAGCAGAAGTAAGGCTGTGAGGAGGGGGCTGTGTGTCGTGCTTGGATAGCTCCGTTGGTAGAGCACTTGCCCGCGAAAGATAAAGGTCCCGAGTTCGAGTCTCGGTCCGGCATACAGTTTTACTCTGCCAGGAAGTTTCATATCAGCGCACACTCCACTGCAGAGTGAAAATCTCATTTGGCGTCTACAATTAATTTACCCAAGATATTGGCGGCTGATCTCCATGGCGGTGGACTTAATTACTCATAGAAATACAACAACCAGTGTTTTTATAAAAACTTTATTTATGCCAAGGTATGGTTTTGATTTCTCCTTTTTCAATTGTAGTAATTCAGTTAGATCTTCATCATCGTTAATTTCATGTCGACTGCGTTCTGAACGCTGCAGCTTCTGAAGTGACATAGTGGATTTGGTAGGGAACTAGAGAATGAAGTGGATCGGGTACGTTACTGGGGAGTGTTGATGTTTTGAGGACTCAAATCGGAAATGATTAAAAATGTGACCTATGTATGGCAGTTGGGGCATGTATTGCAATTCATCCTCATTCAGTTCTTAATAGACCTTTCTATTTGCAAAACAAACTAGCACGTAAATAAAGACGACTCTATGTCCGGATGCGAGGCAGTAATATTGATATTTTAGGCATTTATTAATAAGAAAGTATGTTACAACCCATTTTGTACTGTTTGTTGAATTTAAGATGTAATACTTATTTTGGTATAACTCAAACCTGAAAATGAAATAAGCTACTATTACCATCTCGTTGGCTACGTTATGACTAAAAATAAAGTCAACAAAATCTAATGTAAAAGAAAGAAAACTAATCGACTGAAAAATAATTTGTTATAACACATTAATTATACTGACAATATGCGAATGTTATAAATCAACCGGACTTTTAAATATTGTATTGTGTTCGTTCCTCTTGTTTGGTGCCAAAATTACCGTGGCTCGTGTATGGGAAAGATAGTGCTGGTGTTGAGCTCAAAGCGAGAGATTCAATTAAGAAATTCAATCATACAAATTAGCTATACGAATTTCATCGAGAAAAAGAATGTGTAAAGCTCACTGGTTGGACATCTGTCAGAAGTACCTGCGAAAATGGAATGGGTAGTAGGTCAAGAAACCGGAATTTTTAAGTTGTGAGTATTACAGATATTAATGTTTCAAGTAAACGTTGTTAGACCTTGGACTTCCATACAACAGTTATATCAGCTACGAAAAAATCTGCAAATACGAGAAAAATGTTCCTTTTTTATTGGTTGTGATGGTTTATTTATCCAATTTAATGCAATAACTGCAATCAGGTGCGTTCTTACGTAGACATTTTCTTAAAGGGAAGTGAAGGCTACCTTCAAGCTGCCCTGTCAAAAATAACAATACCTTTAACTGCCACATTTTCCGAGTTACATATTTTATTCATTTATAATTTACAGTTAGCTGTATTTAGATTTATTCTAAATGTTCTAAATCCTTGTTTCGGGCATACATACATAACAGATATGAATTTAGATTCCCTGGTATACTGATGTAGCGTAGCATTACTATGTGGCCGACTTAATGCGTTAGCTTACATCGGACGTTACATGTAAATACAAATTAAACTTTTATTAAGTTAGCTGTTAACTCCGAGGTAGACTAAAATATAAGTTGCCCACATGGTGAGTGCTGCGCTGCATCAGCATACCAGTAAATCTAACAGTGCGTGTGTATTATGTATACAGCTACGAGACAAGATTTTGCAAGTTACAGAATAACTATGGTTTGTGAAACGTCGCAGCTAAAAATTATTATTTCGTAGAAGAAGCTGCAGCATGCAAAATACAGTCGATATAAAGTCAATAGCGATGAAGAAATAAATGGTTTACGCCAGCTGAAACAGGGTGAAAACTCGAAACGCGTCTCGCCATAAATGAGGTTGCATAAAAAGTAGCTGATTATTGTATTTCTCCAGGTAATTAATTTACTGTATCTTGTTCCTTTCTAGACCCCATTATTAATTCAGCAGTGAAAAAGCGGGAGAGACGTAAAATACAGGATTAATATATTTGATGACCTAATCACAACTTTCTAAATCCATACTTAGTAAATTCTATATCCCTTGACAGCACATAGATTAACTGCATTATTGTTACCGTAATGGACAGTCCTGCAGGATTCGTTGATATTTATCAGCAAATGTGCCTCAACAGATTTCGTTACCTGGAGACGTAGAAAAGACAGAACTGTGTCCAAATAACTGGATTTGCAGGATCACGAATCTTGGTTTCATCATGTTATTCTGTAAACTGAAGGAACTGCACAATGCTTGCTGAATCAACAAAATTTTTGTTGCTTACACGACTGGTTTCGGAATTGTAAAATTCGATCATCTGGTGTAAACTGTAACGATGAAAAGAATATATTACGAGGCTAGGGCAAGCAGGCCTCAAAATTTAAGAATGTAACGGTTAAGCAACTATGCGCACTTAAGAATTTCTAAACGAATCAGTTCAAAAGAAGACGGGACGTTACTCACATTAAAAACACTTAAACGGCTGATGTCAATCTTCTACCCCAATGTTGTCGTGGAATAAGTTTCATGCATGAAATATAAAAGAGGGAACCTCGAAATTTACCGAAACAGTACAACGAGAAAACAAGAGTCAACTGAATCAAGGAGGACTACGATTTTTTTAGGACTGCTTGCCTTAGTCTTCCAATACATTCTTTTTATCCTCACAGTTTTCAATAGTTGATGGAATTTTAGTATTCCGAAACCGATCGTTTATGCAATAAAAATATTGTTAACTCAGCAAGTGTTGTACGGTTCCTCCAGTTTACAAAATGGACTTGTACAGTTGCGGCTGCCCCACAAGAACTTTTTTTCAATCAAGCAAACGTGGCTCATGAAGGGGTGTAATAGCTTACAAATCTATCACATCCAGGAAGCAAAGAAAATCGAAAGCTCCGTGTTCCGGCGCTGATAGGACAATAGGTATCGACCGACCGCCGTGTCATCCTCCGTCAATGGCGCCACTGGATGTGTTACAGAATGGCGTGAGGTCAGCACTCCGCTCTCCCGGCCGTTGTCGGCATTACATCAATGAAGAAAAAGTATTATTTTTATCTATTACGAGCAGCTAAGTTGTTGACACTCGCCAAGGTATGCAAGAAAGAAGAATTTTTTTTCCTTCTAGTGTTATCTGTTTATTCATCAAAATTATGATGTACGCATAGTGAATGCCTTTTCAATAGACTTAAGTTACTGAGGAGGTGACTACAGGTAATCACAATTATTGCATAGTAAAAAATTCTTTCTTGGATTGAATGATCCTATATTATCATGCCATAAATCTTCAATGGTTTTAAACATGAAAAATACTTATACCTGTTAGTTCTCGTGTACCAAGTTCTAGAAATAACGAGCTTGTTGAACTTTCTGATTTAGAAGCTCAACGTCACCTTTCCAGGAGTTCGAATTCCCAGCGATATGTAAAATCAAAAGCTGTTCAGCACCCCTTAAAGCAATGCGAACATTTGTGTCTAAGGGAGTTCCTCTGGGATAGTTTCCGAATATTTTGATACGAGGGACCCGCGGTCTCCGGTTGCTCTTTACTGAGCAACTGCAGATTGTTTGATTTCTTACCATCACTTACCTTTGTATCTGTCTTGCACTGAAAATATATGCACAACAGTGCAAATGTGGACGGTATTCTCTGTGTCCCATTCCCTTACGCTACTTGCTGTTGACAACAGTAATCCCCGAGTCTCTCTTCGACGCAAAGCTTGTATTCAGTACCACTCGACCGCGATGTTAATGCACTCGGCCTCTTGTGGTTGTTATCGGTAACAGGCAGTGACGCGGTGACGTTACAGTAATCAAGCGTTATTAAGGGAAACGTATCGCACTGTGAATACTTTCCGGACATTTGTGCATATACAAGGCGTGTTTTTTTAAGTAAGAACCGATTCGAAATTTAAAAAAGAAGTGCTAAAGTACCTGAAGATTTTTTTTTTTTTTTTTTTTTTTTTGCGTGAAAGCCTGTACCTTACTCTACATACTGACGCCATTACAGTCTGATTCTTCCTTGTTTGCGTTGTGCACTGAAGATAACTCCGATAATCGTGAGTCCCACCGACTGTGAAGTACAGGCTGTTGTAAGATTTCTTAGTGCTAAAGGCCTAAAAGCGATGATTTCATCGTTAGATCTGTGCAATTTACGGAGAAAACGTTATGAGTGATGGAATGGTAAGAAAATGGGTGAGAACATTTAAAGATGGCCGCACAAATGTGCATGGTGAACAACGGAGTGGGCGTCCTTCGGTCGTTAATGAAAGTTTGGTGGAGGAAGTGGACAATAAGGTGAGAGAAAACAGACGCTTTACGATTTCCTCCTTGCGGGATGACTTTCCTAATGTTTCCCGTAGTGTTTTGTATGGAATTGTGACCGAGCACTTGAATTACCGAAAATTGTGCGCACGTTGGGAACCGAAAATGTTGACGGACGTGCACAAAACCAAACTTTTAGGCAGTGCATTGATTTTCCTTGAGCGGTGTTACAACGACGGTGATGATTTATTAAGCCAAATTGTTACGGGCGATGAAACATGGGTGGCCTACGTCACACCAAAATCAAAGCAACAGGCCATGGAAGTTGAGCAAGGGCATCGATTTGCTGCAAGACAATGCCCATCCGCTTGTGGCGAATCAGACCAAAGATCTCATCACATCTTTTCGATGGCAAACTCTAGATCATCCTCCATACAGCCCCGATCTTGTGTCCAGTGGCTACCATCTGTGCCTGCACTTGAAGAAACACCTGGGCGGCCACCGTCTTCAAGACGATGACGAAGTCAAAACAGTGGTGATACAGTGGTTAACAAGTCAGGCAGCAGACTTCTATGAGGAGGGTATTCAAAAACTGATACAACGTTATGACAAGTGCCTCAATATTGACGGAAATTATGTAGAAAAGTAGGTTAAGGTACAGGCTTTCATGTAAAAATAAAATTATTGAGATATCTTAGCACTTTTTTTTTTAAATTTCGAAACGGTACTTACTTAAAAAACACGCCTCGTACTATAAAATGGTTCAGCCTGTGCTCAAGAAATATCACAATAAAAGCTCACGATATGACGACCGAAGCGCCCTCACTCTCAAGTAAAATAATACTGTGATACAATAAAACAGCTCGATTAAGCTGCAGGTTTATTTTTTTGGGCAATATTAGTTTCGCGTCACCAGTCGTGGATGGAATTCGGGCTGCTCATTCGCAGGGAACCAGTTGATAACATTATTGACTACATTATTATTATTGACATGTATTCGTGAGTAACATTATTGCTATGGTATTTTCGAGAGGAAAGAGAGCGTTAATACAAATATTACAATTAGAAGAAAATTAAGCACATAAACAGTTTTTCTACCTATGTTGCCCCATTACTGGTACTCTCTACACTTCCGAAGAACAGATGCTTTGTGCCATCACGAAATGTGGTTTGTTGTTGTTGTGGTCTACAGTTCTGAGACAGGTTTGATGCAGCTCTCCATGCTACTCTATCCTGTGCAAGCTTCTTCATCTCCCAGCACCTACTGCAGCCTACATCCTTCTGAATCTGCTTAGTGTATTCATCTCTTGGTCTCCCTCTACGATTTTTACCCTCCACGCTGCCCTCCAATAGTAAATTGGTGATCCCTCGATGTCTCAGAACATGTCCTACCTACCGCTCCCTTCTTCTAGTCAAGTTGTGCCACAAACTCCTCTTCTGCCCAGTCCTATTCAATACCTCCTCATTAGTTATGTGATCTACCCATCTAATCTTCAGCATTCTTCTGTAGCACCACATTTCGAAAGCTTCTATTCTCTTCTTGTCCAAACTATTTATCGTCCATGTTTCACTTCCATACATGGCTACACTCCATACAAATACTCTCAGAAACAACTTCCTGTGACTTAAATCTATACTCGATGTTAACAAATTTCTTTTCTTCA
Source organism: Schistocerca cancellata (assembly GCF_023864275.1). NCBI lineage: Eukaryota > Metazoa > Arthropoda > Insecta > Orthoptera > Acrididae > Schistocerca > Schistocerca cancellata. The sequence goes on from NC_064626.1 coordinate 1,208,845,610, forward strand.
CAAACGCTTTCCTTGCCATTGCCAGTCTACATTTTATATCCTCTCTACTTCGACCATCATCAGTTATTTTGCTCCCAAATAGCAAAAGTCGTTTACTACTTTAAGTGTCTCATTTCCAAATGTCCGCAGCTCGTGGTCGTGCGGTAGCGTTCTCGTTTCCCACGTCCGGGTTCCCGGGTTCGATTCCCGTCGGGGTCAGGGATTTTCTCTGCCTCGTGATGACTGGGTGTTGTGTGATGTCCTTAGGTTAGTTAGGTTTAAGTAGTTCTAAGTTCTAGGGGACTGATGACCATAGATGTTAAGTCCCATAGTGCTCAGAGCCATTTGAACCATTTTGAACCGTTTCCTAATCTAATTTCCTCAGTATCACCCGACTTAATTCGACTACATTCCATTATCCTCGTTTTGCTTTTGTTTATGTTCATCTTATATCCTCTTTTCAAGACACTGTCCATTCCATTCAGCTGCTCTCCCAAGTCCTTTGCTGTCTCTGACAGAATTACAATGTCATCGGCGAACCTCAAAGTTTTTATTTCTTCTCCATGGATTTTAATTCCTACTCCGCATTTTTCTTTTGTTTCCTTCACTGCTTGCTCAATATAGAGATTGAATAACATCGGGGAGAGGCTACAACCCTGTCTCACTCCGTTCGCAGCCACTGCTTCCCTTTCATGCCCCTCGCGTCTTATAACTGCCATCTGGTTTCTGTACAAATTGTAAATGTGCTCTATCGGGCTGCAAAGGTTTTCATTGGTGTGATACGGATGTAGAAATCCACAACCCTGGACAAGGCTGCGCCACTTAAGCCGAATCGCTTCACTGTTGAAATTCCGGTGCGGCACTTCTCCTTTGCAGCCGACGCCTAATTGTGCGCAGAAAATGAGGCGTCGAAATGGGGCCGTTCCGGTGTTAGGCGGCGGCTTTTAAACGCGCCGGGGAGGTCAGGCGGGGCCATTGTTTTCAGCGTGAGCCAGCTGAGCGGCAGAATCGGTGGGCCGGCCTTGGCGCAGCCAACAGCTGGAAACGGCCGCACGCTCCGGCGCCGGGGCGCCAATCAAGGACAAGTGGAATGTGCGTGCCGAGGGAATAACAGTCACAGGAATAAAACTACACTACTATTGCGTGCCAGTGCGTGCCTGGAGTCGAAGGTGGCTCAGTCTTCTACGCTTCTGTTTGAACGCTGACCCTCCTATCTGACGGTATGATACTTCGCGTTCGTCTACGTGTCAGTTGATGTTTTTTTTAGTAATTTATATTTAATAAGTCACAGCTGCAAAATACTAACGCGAATTCTTTACAGACGAATGGAAAAACTGGTAGAAGCCGACCTCGGGGAAGATCAATTTGAATTCCTTAGAAATATTGGAAAACGTGAGGCAATACTGACCTTACGACTTTTCTTAGAAAATAGATCAAGGAAAGGCAAACCTACGTTTCTAGCATTTGTAGACTTAGAGAAAGCTTTTGACAATGTTGACTGGAATACTCTCTTTCAAATTCTAAAGGTGGCAGAGGTAAAAATCAGGGAACAAAAGGCTATTTACAATTTGTACAGAAACCAGATGACAGTTCTAAGAGTCGAGGGGCATGAAAGGGAAGCAGAGGTTGGGAAGGGGGTGAGACAGGGTTGTAACCTATCCCCGATGTTATTCAATCTGTATATTGAGCAAGCAGTAAAGGAAACAAAAGTAAAATTCGGAGTAGCTATTAAAATCCATGGAGAAGAAATAAAAACTTTGAGGTTCGCCGATGAAATTGTAATTCTGTCAGAGACAGCAAAGGACTTGGAAGAGCAGTTGAACGGAATGGACAGTGTCTTGAAAGGAGGATATAAGATGCACATCAGCAAAAGCAAAACGAGGATAACGGAATGTAGTCGAATTAAGTCGGGTGATGCTGAGGGAATCAGATTAGGAAATGAGACACTTAAAGTAGTAAAGGAGTTTTGCTATTTGGGGAGCAAAATAACTGATGATGGTCGAAGTAGAGAGGATATAAAATGCAGACTGGCAATGGCAAGGAAAGCGTTTGTGAAGAAGAGAAATTTGTTAAAATCGAGTATAGATTTAAGTGTCAGGAAGTCGTTTTTGGAAGTATTTGTATGGAGTGTGGCTATGTATGGAAGTGAAACATGGACGATAAATAGTTTGGACAAGAAGAGAATAGAAGCTTTCGAAATGTGGTGCTACAGACGAATTAGATGGGTAGATCACATAACTAATGAGGTGGTATCGAATAGAAATGGGGAGGAGTTTGTGGCACAACTTGACAAGAAGAAGGGACCGGTTGGTAGGACATATTCTGAGGCATCAAGGGATCACAAATTTAGCATTGGAGGGCAGCGTGGAGGGTAAAATTTGTAGAGGGAGACCAAGAAATGAATACACTAAGCAGATTCAGAAAGATGTAGGTTGCAGTAGGTACTGGGAGATGAACAAGCTTGCACAGGATAGAGTAGCGTGGAGAGCTGCATCAAACCAGTCCCAGGACCACAATAACATTCTTATCATATGAAATTGGCATAGTTAAGTCAACATATTAGATTCGTCGAATGGAATGTTTTGACACTTGACACATCGTTCATTACAAAATATAAAAAGATACTTCCTCTCGAGCTTAGAATAGCTAAACTAATCAATATCATTCTCAATGCCTCCATTATTTTATTATTCTTACGAGGGTCACTCCAAAAGAAATGCACACTATTTTTTTAAATTGCTCTTTTATTCTACATGTTTGAAAGTTTTACAGAGTGTAGAAACATCCTTTATGAACAATATTTTTATGTCTCCACATAATTTCCATCCCTCTCAACTGCCTTACGCTATCTTGGAACCAGCGCCTGTATAGCCGCACGGTAAAATTCTGGACCTAGCTTTTGGAGCCACTGTTTGGCAGCGTGCACAAGGGAGTCGTCATCTTCAAACCCTGTTCACGAAGAGAGTCTTTCAGTTTCCCAAAGAGATGATAGTCACATGGAGCCAGGTCAGGACTGTAAGGCGGGTGTTTCAGTGTTGGCCATCCGAGTTTTGTGATCGCTTCCATGGTTTTTGACCGACATGTGGCCGTGCATCGTCGTGCAACAGTAAAACATCCTGCTTTGCCGACGTGGTCGAACACGACTCAGTCGAGCTTGAAGTTTCTTCAGTGTCGTCACATATGCATCAGAATTTATGGTGGTTCCCCTTGGCATGATGTTCACAAGCAAGAGTCCTTCGGAATCGGAAAACACCGTAGCCATAACTTTTCCAGCAGAAGGTGTGGTTTTGAATTTTTTTTCTTGGGTGAATTTGCATGATGCCACTCCACTGCATACCGTTTTTCTTGTTTCTTTTTGAGCCACTGTCAACATCCTGGGAACCCACCTGGCACAAACCTTTTTTAACCGCAATACTTTCAGTATTCTGCAACCACTTCCTTCCCCTATACCAACGTAGCGTGACAATTCGTTCACTGTGATGCATCTGTCAGCAATCACCAATTCGTTAACTCTCTGCACATTGTCTGGAGTGTGTGCAGTACGAGGCCTGCCGCTGTGAGGACAATCCTCAATATTGCCGTGCCCGCTTTCATCACGTAACCTGCTTGCCCACCCACTAACTGTACTGCGATCGACAGGAGCATCTCCATACACCTTTTTCATCCTCTTGTGAATGTTTCCCACTGTCTCGTTTTCACATCACAGGAATCCTATGACAGCAAGGTGTTTCTGACGAACGTCAAGTGTAGCAGCCATCTTGAAGACATGCTGTGAAGGCGCCACTAACGGGAACAGGTTGAACTAATTTGAAAACAATCAGGAAGGATGTATCTACACACTATAAAACTTTCACTCATGCAGAATGAAAACTGTATTTTTACAAAAATAGTGTGCATTTCTTTTGGAGTGACCATCGTATTATTGTTACTGTTGTTATTATTACTACTACAAATTATTGCTTTTGTTAATATTGCAAATGATTAATATTGAGTTTGTTGTGTAATTCCTCCATTTTTATTGTCATTATTTGTATTTCTATTATTATTGTTATTGTAATTATTATTTTATTAATAATGTAAATTATTATTACTGTGATTGTTATGCAACATTTTTTGTACGTTTTGTTCCTGGTCAGATGTAACAGAGGGCCTTAAGACCCTAATCTGATGATGCTCAATAAGGAATTGAATAAAATAAATAGTACCACAAAAAATGATGAAAGAGTTAAAAAATAAACATACAAATTAGTACTTAACAGAAAAAAAAAATATTTCGGTTTAACTCATAAGAAGTTTTCTATTTTCCATATGCTGAAACGCATCTACTGTGGAAGGTCGTATTTTGTTCGATATAGTACGTGCTGAAGAACCGACTGCTGTCGTAAAGAGACTGTCGGATATATTAAAAGACGTCATGCTACAGTTAAGGCTGTCATTTGAATAAAATCTTTTATCCTAGACACATGCACATTATCACGAGTCACGTACCAGTAATCATATACAGGCTGCTTCACAATTCCTTTCAAAGGCTTCCAGGTGCTGTAGGGTCGCTTGAGACTGCAGTCGAGTATGTCAGTTGTGTTTGCATGAGTGTGTGTGTGTGCGTGTGTGTGTGTGTGTGTGAGTGTGTGTGAGTGTGTGTGTGTCGTTTACTTTTGACGAAAGCCTTACTGGCCGAAAGCTTTATCTGTGACAGTCCTTTTGTTGTGCCTATCTGCGACTCGGCATCTCCGCTATATGGCGAGCAGCAACTTTTCTTTTCATAATATGTCACGTTCCATCCTGGATTTCCATTGTTTGATTTGTGTAAGTCTCCAATAGGAATGGTGAAAGACTCTGTACATGCTACTAGGAGATCGTGCACGTAGTCACAAATTAAAAAAAAAAAGGAAAAGAAAATTAACGAATCATTTCCATTTGGACATACCTCCGCATTTTTGTTTATTATTAGTTTACCGCACATACAGGGTGTTTCAAAAATGACCGGTATATTTGAAACGGCAATAAAAACTAAACGAGCAGCGATAGAAATACACCGTTTGTTGCAATATGCTTGGGACAACAGTACATTTTCAGGCAGACAAACTTTCGAAATTACAGTAGTTACAATTTTCAACAACAGATGGCGCTGCGGTCTGGGAAACTCTATAGTACGATATTTTCCACATATCCACCATGAGTAGCAATAATATGGCGTAGTCTCTGAATGAAATTACCCGAAACCTTTTACAACGTGTCTGGCGGAATGGCTTCACATGCAGATGAGATGTACTGCTTCAGCTGTTCAATTGTTTCTGGATTCTGGCGGTACACCTGGTCTTTCAAGTGTCCCCACAGAAAGAAGTCACAGGGGTTCATGTCTGGCGAATAGGGAGGCCAATCCACGCCGCCTCCTGTATGTTTCGGATAGACCAAAGCAATCACACGATCATCGAAATATTCATTCAGGAAATTAAAGACGTCGGCCGTGCGATGTGGCCGGGCACCATCTTGCATAAACCACGAGGTGTTCGCAGTGTCGTCTAAGGCAGTTTGTACCGCCACAAATTCACGAAGAATGTCCAGATAGCGTGATGCAGTAATCGTTTCGGATCTGAAAAATGGGCCAATGATTCCTTTGGAAGAAATGGCGGCCCAGACCAGTACTTTTTGAGGATGCAGGGACGATGGGACTGCAACACGGGGCTTTTCGGTTCCCCATATGCGCCAGTTCTGTTTATTGACGAAGCCGTCCAGGTAAAAATAAGCTTCGTCAGTAAACCAAATGCTGCCCACATGCATATCGCCGTCATCAATCCTGTGCACTATATCGTTAGCGAATGTCTCTCGTGCAGCAATGGTAGCGGCGCTGAGGGGTTGCCGCGTTTGAATTTTGTATGGATAGAGGTGTAAACTCTGGCGCATGAGACGATACGCGGACGTTGGCGTCATTTGGACCGCAGCTGCAACACGGCGAACGGAAACCCGAGGCCGCTGTTGGATCACCTGCTGCACTAGCTGCGCGTTGCCCTCTGTGGTTGCCGTACGCGGTTGCCCTACCTTTCCAGCACGTTCATCCGTCACGTTCCCAGTACGTTAAAATTTTTCTAACAGATCCTTTATTGTATCGCTTTTCGGTCCTTTGGTTACATTAAACCTCCGTTGAAAACTTCGTGTTGTTGCAACAACACTGTGTTCCAGGCGGTGGAATTCCAACACCAGAAAAATCCTCTGTTCTAAGGAATAAACCATGTTGTCTACAGCACACTTGCACGTTGTGAACAGCACACGCTTACAGCAGAAAGACGACGTACAGAATGGCGCACCCACAGACTGCGTTGTCTTCTATATCTTTCACATCACTTGCAGCGCCATCTGTTGTTGAAAATTGTAACTACTGTAATTTCGAAAGTTTGTCCGCCTGAAAATGTACTGTTGTCCCAAGCATATTGCAACAAACGGTGTATTTCTATCGCTGCTCGTTTAGTTTTTATTGCCGTTTCAAATATACCGGTCATTTTTGAAACACCCTGTAAGTACGGATGGCCGGACAGCTATTTTCAAGCGTCGCCTTACCTCGTCAGTCGGTTGAGTTGAAGAGGACAGCTTTGAAGTAAGCCGAACCGTCGCTTTTGTAGTTGTTTTTAGTGGTCCATAATGACGCGTTCTGAAACCATAAAGGATTTTATTCAAATTTACAATGGCCGTGACGCCGGAGCACTGCTGTCAAGGCATGTTCTCGTCCCTCCTAAAATGTGGGCAATAAATTTCTCTTTTTCTTTGTGTAGTTCTCGATCTCCCTTTCATCAATAGGGCTTTGACCACCACTCCTTCGGCGAGAAGCGCGATTACTTAGTCACAACTTGTTACGGGCGGCTAGTTTCTCCATTTGAGCGTCTGACCGGTTGCGTTTAAGACCGCGTCTCATACGATATGAAAGTTACTGGACGCAAATGGTGGCACTTTCCAGGATAAGTAACTAACACATACATTAAGAGGTGTAATGTTTCTGGTCAGCCTGTCCGTTATTTGAATAAAGTATTTTACTCGTCACTGTTGCCTGTTTTCAGCCACATGGTAATTATCAACAGTCATATACATACAACGGTATATATGCCAATATCAGCTCGTAGATGCAGATCAAAGTGGAATCATATCCGTTTCTGACATGTCTCAGCACTTTTTATTTATTGTTAAGGTACTGCACATGCGAGTATTAATGAGTGTAAAACAGCGTGGAGTAGATTCTAGGGCAGGGGCGGGCAAACGTTGCACGCGGCTCATGAGCACACAGCGCTGCACGTGTGCTGCTCGCGTGCAATCGTCGAACGGGACAGTGCCGACAGCCTGCAGGTTGCGGCAGTGTAGTACCAGGCTAAGCTGCGGACGTTGAAGCGAAGCGACCACTACTTAGTGAACGTTGTATTTCAATAACCGGAAAATGCAGAGTGAATCACGGAAACGGAGAATTGGAGATTTGCTATCTTTTAAAAAGGAATGGGAGAATCATTTGTTCTCTGTGGAAAAACGTGAAAATTGGAAATGTATAATATGTGACAGTATTGTCGCTGGTGAGCGGAAGTTTAGTATTGAACGCCATTATAATACATTTTAGTATGTTGCCGTTCTTAGTGCAATAAAAGAGGAATTTCTCAAGCGATTTGGGGATATATCTTACTTATCCCAAGGTTTTGAATAGTTCTCGAGAGAATCTGGTTTCTTGTAGATGATATTCATCTCAGTTTGCAAATGGAATTAATAGATCTACAGTGGAATTCTCGTCTGAGAGACAAGTTCCTTTTGGCAAGACGTATAATAGATTTTTATCACGACTTTCCACAGCAAGGGTTTCCTCGTCTCCATCGTGAAGCCATGAAGATAGTCAATGTTGGGCTTGACATACTTTTGTGAGAGATTTTTTTCCGTTATGAAAATTAATAAGTCTCGGTTAAGAGCACACATCAGTAATGAAAATTTACGTAACTGTTTGCGTTTGTCTGTATGTAGAAATTTTGTTCCAGACATTAAACGTATTGTAAACTCCACCTGTGATAATTAAATAAAACGTATCTTAGGTAATAGGTACTCTTTCAAATCATGATTTCTGTCAAGCACTCCTACTAACCTTATTCCTTCATTTAATAAAGCAGGCCAGGAAACAAAACGCATTACAGAGGAAGAAGCGGAAGACGGTATAGTGGGGAGGGGTGAGAAGCGGGTGGCCATCTTGCCCCTGTGTGCACGCAGAACACCTGTTAACTGCACACGTGCATGTGCACCGCACACGTGCAGAATTCCTGCCCGTCCCTGTTCTAGGGTGTAGGTCGTATGTTGAAAGAGCAACTAATAAAGATAAATAAAAAACGATTATATTTTTTATTACTTTTAAATCCCCACTCCCTTCGCTTCTCGCCTGTGTCTTTCTTAACATTGCCATTTTTCTTATTTTGATACGAGGTTTTGAGCTGCTCAAAATGGAAACTTATTAGCTGCTAATATAGTACCGAGCTACTAAAACTAAACTGAACTCCTCCCGAACAGGCCATGAAGACCCAACGGTACTGACCGGCCGCCGTGTCATCCTCAGCCCATAGGCGTCATTGGATGCGGAGATGAAGGGGCATGTGGTCAGCACACCGCTCTCCCGGCCGTATGTCAGTTTCCGAGACCGGAGCCGCTACTTCTCAATCAAGTGGCTCCTCAGTTTGCCTCACAAGGGCTGAATGCACCCCGCTCGCCAACAGCGCACGGCAGACTGGATGGTCACCCATCCAAGTGCTAACCCAGCCCGCCAGCGCTTAACTTAGGTGATCTGACGGGAACCGGTGTTACCACGGCTGCAAGGCCGTTGGCAGTACCAAGCTTCTACTCTGTCTTAAATGCCAGAAAGTAATCTGCGTTCATGGATCCACGACATAATGTTTCTTCTGTATCTTCTCAACCGTTAGGTTGATGATAGTACCACAGAAGTATATCACAGGTATCCTATAAGGGGCCAACTTCTTTATTTGCACGTAAATGTGTCCCAAATGGCTCTGAGCACTATGGGACTTAACTTCTGAGGTCATCAGTCCCCTATAACGTAGAACTACTTAAACCTAACTAACCTAAGGACGTCACACACATCCATGCCCGAGGCAGGATTCGAACCTGCGACAGTAGCAGTCGCGCGGTTCCGGACTAAGTGTGTCCCAGTTTCATGGAATCTATAAAACTTTTTTTGTATTGTCATCTCTCCCGTTGGCCTCTGTTTTCTCTTCTAGGACATTTGTAGACCATGTTGAATGTCTTGTTATCCTGCGATGAATATTTCTTATTTTATAATAGGTTTTGTCGCAATCTTGCAAAAGGCCATTTTCCAATCAGGAATTTTTTGTGTATCACTAGTATAATTTGCACTACGATGCGCATTGCGGAGTAAAATTGTAGACAAAAGTTATTTTCGGAAACACTCAAATTACAATAAACTGTAAAATAATGTACTCAGGTCGTCCATTACTGTATAACGTGCCGTTTAGGGACTGGGTCTGTGTTTTCACTCTGTGTACGCCAGGACTGATATCGCAGAGAGGAGGTTTTCTCTAGCCTAGAGGGGATGGATGGTCTTTGCCTAAGCCTCGTAAAAGCCGTTGATGCCGGAGATTCCGTGGCTGTTGATAAGCTTATGACTGCCCTTGATGACCGGTGTTTTCTGACATCTACTGAAAAGAAAATTCTGTAATTCGTGACAGGAAGCAACACCTTAAACAGGCGCTCGTAACGGGTGCAGGAAATGGCCAATGAAAATGCCTGCATTCTGCTCATGATTCTTGTTGGCTAAAGGGGCTAAATGTTAAATAATTCTGTGGAGCTCCGAAATGGGATTGAGATTGAACCTGTAGGGCGGAGTTGTTGTTTTAATGAATTTAATAGAAGATAGTGTTCCTTCGTTATCAACAGAGTAATTTTACAAATACGTAAAGACTACAACAATCGGAGGTGCGGTCACCTGCGCGAGGGTGGAATTCTATTTAGGCCTTCTCCAGTTTCTTGGGCGACTGTGCCTCCCACTGAGTATGCAGATGCTCGATATGAAGGGGTACCTAATATGAGAGTGTGGAGCCGTTAGCCAGTTGGAAGTAGTTGCTACTGAACGATGTAGTCTTTGCGAGGTTTAACTGAAGCAAATGTAGTCCTTCTGTGGAAATTTTAGTCTTGTGTTTTTGCATGTCTTTTGACCTGTTGTTGCCGGCTTTGGTGGCCGTGCGGTTCTAGGCGCTCCAGTCCGGAACCGCGAGACTGCTACGGTCGCAGGTTCGAATCCTGCCTCGGGTGTGGATGAGTGATGTCCTTAGGTTAGTTAGGTTTAAGTAGTTCTAAGTTCTAGGGGACTGATGACCTCAGATGTTAAGTCCCATAGTGCTCAGAGCCATTTGAACCTCTTTTTCTGTTTTGACCTATTGACGTTGAACTGCACTCCTGTGCTGGCATTACGGAGATTATAGCTGGAAGTTGCAAGGAGCCAGTTGGAGGGTCTGTGTGAAATACACTCCTGGAAATTGAAATAAGAACACCGTGAATTCATTGTCCCAGGAAGGGGAAACTTTATTGACACATTCCTGGGGTCAGATACATCACATGATCACACTGACAGAACCACAGGCACATAGACACAGGCAACAGAGCATGCACAATGTCGGCACTAGTACAGTGTATATCCACCTTTCGCAGCAATGCAGGCTGCTATTCTCCCATGGAGACGATCGTAGAGATGCTGGATGTAGTCCTGTGGAACGGCTTGCCATGCCATTTCCACCTGGCGCCTCAGTTGGACCAGCGTTCGTGCTGGACGTGCAGACCGCGTGAGACGACGCTTCATCCAGTCCCAAACATGCTCAATGGGGGACAGATCCGGAGATCTTGCTGGCCAGGGTAGTTGACTTACACCTTCTAGAGCACGTTGGGTGGCACGGGATACATGCGGACGTGCATTGTCCTGTTGGAACAGCAAGTTCCCTTGCCGGTCTAGGAATGGTAGAACGATGGGTTCGATGACGGTTTGGATGTACCGTGCACTATTCAGTGTCCCCTCGACGATCACCAGTGGTGTACGGCCAGTGTAGGAGATCGCTCCCCACACCATGATGCCGGGTGTTGGCCCTGTGTGCCTCGGTCGTATGCAGTCCTGATTGTGGCGCTCACCTGCACGGCGCCAAACACGCATACGACCATCATTGGCACCAAGGCAGAAGCGACTCTCATCGCTGAAGACGACACGTCTCCATTCGTCCCTCCATTCACGCCTGTCGCGACACCACTGGAGGCGGGCTGCACGATGTTGGGGCGTGAGCGGAAGACGGCCTAAGAGTGTGCGGGACCGTAGCCCAGCTTCATGGAGACGGTTGCGAATGGTCCTTGCCGATACCCCAGGAGCAACAGTGTCCCTAATTTGCTGGGAAGTGGCGGTGCGGTCCCCTAAGGCACTGCGTAGGATCCTACGGTCTTGGCGTGCATCCGTGCGTCGCTGCGGTCCGGTCCCAGGTCGAAGGGCACGTGCACCTTCCGCCGACCACTGGCGACAACATCGATGTACTGTGGAGACCTCACGCCCCACGTGTTGAGCAATTCGGCGGTACGTCCACCCGGCCTCCCGCATGCCCACTATACGCCCTCGCTCAAAGTCCGTCAACTGCACATACGGTTCACGTCCACGCTGTCGCGGCATGCTACCAGTGTTAAAGACTGCGATGGAGCTCCGTATGCCACGGCAAACTGGCTGACACTGACGGCGGCGGTGCACAAATGCTGCGCAGCTTGCGCCATTCGACGGCCAACACCGCGGTTCCTGGTGTGTCCGCTGTGCCGTGCGTGTGATCATTGCTTGTACAGCCCTCTCGCAGTGTCCGGAGCAAGTATTGTGGGTCTGACACACCGGTGTCAATGTGTTCTTTTTTCCATTTCCAGGAGTGTATATTCGTTGTAGATTTCTCAATCCGGTGGTCAGATCTCGGAATGTTCGCGGGAGCAGTTAGACATCTACAGAGCCTTAATTATTGACATCGCAGTAGTGCAGTGTTTAACACTGTCTCGCTGGTCAAAGAGAGGCTGGCGAATCTATTTTACACTGATTTTACATGTACGAGCATAGCCGTGCAAAAAATCAATATGAGTCACGCAGTTAACTTTTCCGATTAAATGGGCGGAACAGAACGACACGTAATTTGTCTCGCGCAGCGCTTATCACTAAAGGTAAATGCAACGCCATCAAATGCGCCACGTCATGGAAGTTCGAAGGACAGGCGAAACTAACGTTTCGACTGCACTTCACGTGTCATAGCGTTTACAGTAAAAGTGAAAAATATGGAAGGAACGTTAATTACTGATCAAAGTCTCGTCAACGTTGGTGTCATTGGAAACGGAGTATAGGACATATTGGGAAGGTAAGCCGCCGCGTCATTTGCAAACGAACCATCACCGCGGTTCCCGAAAAGACCCTGTCTCAGATAAACGGCGAAACACTGTTGCATCATTGAATGCTGTGGCTGTTGAAACTTCCTAGCATATTAAAACTGTGTGCCGGATCGAGACTCGAACTCGGGACCTTTGCCTTTCGCGGGCAAGTCCTCTACCGCAGGAGAGCTTCTATGAAGTTTGGAAAGTAGGAGACAAGGTACTAGCGGAAGCTGTGAGGACGAGGCGTCAGTCGTTCTTGGGTAGCTCAGATGGTAGAGCACTTGCGCGCGAAAGGCAAAGGTCCCGAGTTCGAGTCTCGGTCCGTCACACAGTTTTAATCTGCTAGGAAGTTTCATATCAGCGCACACTCCACTGCAGAGTGAAAATCTCATTCTGTGGTTGTTGTCGGCGGGGATAGGTCTCCTGATACTACCTTGCTGCCGCGCGGGATTAGCCGAGCGGTCTTAGGCGCTGCAGTCATGGACTGTGGGGCTGGTCCCGGCGGAGGTACGAGTCCTCCCTCGGGCATGGGTGTGTGTGTTTGTCCTTAGGATAATTTAGGTTAAGTAGTGCGTAAGCTTAGAGACTGATGACCTTAGCAGTTAAGTCCCATAAGATATCACACACACAACCTTGCTGCCCGCCGCCCGTTGTTGCGTTCTTTTCCGTAAGTAAATACCAAGTCGGCAAGCTCTCGATTCGAATACGGAACCATCGTGTACATTTCCGGTATCCAGAAAAGCCCGTACAGGACCTGCAACATGCGGTCGTGCATTATCCTGCTGAAATGTAGGTTTTCGCAGGGATCGAATGAACGGTAGAGCCACGGGTCGTAACACATCTGAAATGTAACGTCCACTGTTCAAAGTGCCGTCAATACGAACAAGAGGTGACCGAAACGTGTAAGCAATGGCACCCCATACCATCACTCGGGTGATACGCCAGTATGGCGATGACGAATACACGCTTCCAATGTGCGTTCACCGCGATGTCGCCAAACACGGATGCGACCATCATGGTGCTGTAAACAGAACCTGGATTCATCCGAAAAAATGACGTTTTGCCATTCGTGCACGCAGGTTCGTCGTTGAGTACACCATCGCAGGCGCTACTGTCTGTGATATAGCGTCAAGGATAACCGCAGCCACGGTCTCCGAGCTGATAGTCCATGCTGCTGCAAACGTCGTCGAACTGTTCGTGCAGATGGTTGTTGTCTTGCAAACGTCCCCATCTATTGGCTCAGGGATCGAGACATGGCTGCACGATCGGTTACAGCCATACGGATAAGATGCATCATCTCGACTCCTAGTGATACGAGGCCGTTGGAATCCAGCACGGCATTCCATATTACCCTTCTGAATCCACCGATTCCATATTCTGCTAACAGTCATGGGATCTCGACCAATGCGAGCAGCAATGTCGCGACACGATAAACCGCAATCGTGATAGGGTACAATCCGACCCTTATCAAAGTCGGAAACGTGATGGCACGCATTTCTCCTCCTTACACGAGGCATCACAACAACGTTTCACCTGGCAACGCCGGTCAACTGCTGTTTGTGTATGAGGAATCGGTTGGAAGCTTTCCTCATGTCAGCACGTTGTAGGTGTCGCTACCGGCGCCAACCTTGTGTGAATGCTCTGAAAATCTAATCATTTGCATATCACAGCATCTTCTTCCTGTCGGTTAAATTTCACGTCTGTAGCACGTCATCTTCGTGGTGTAGCAATTTTAATGGCCAGTAGTGTATGATTGAATAAATGGTCTCTAGTAAGGAAACCATGAATTCCCAGACATAAGTTCATTAGATCTTTTTTGTTCCGTATCCTCTCATCGATCAACCCCTAGACTTTGTACACGATGGAAAAAGTCCTCCTGTGTATTGCAGAAGTCTGAGGGAGTTTTAGAAATACAGGGTGATTCAAAAAGAATACCACAACTTTAAAAATGTGTATTTAATGAAAGAAACATAATATAACCTTCTGTTATACATCATTACAAAGAGTATTTAAAAAGGTTTTTTTTCACTCAAAAACAAGTTCAGAGATGTTCAATATGGCCCCCTCCAGACACTCGAGCAATATCAACCCGATACTCCAACCCGTTCCACACTCTCTATAGCATATCAGGCGCAACAGTTTGGATAGCTGCTGTTATTTCTCGTTTCAAATCATCAATGGTGGCTGGGAGAGGTGGCCGAAACACTATATCCTTAACATACCCCCATAAGAAAAAATCGCAGGGGGTAAGATCAGGGCTTCTTGGAGGCCAATGATGCAGTGCTCTGTCACGGGCTGCCTGGCGGCCGATCCATCGCCTCGGGTAGTTGACGTTCAGGTAGTTACGGACAGATAAGTGCCAATGTGGTGGCGCTCCATCCTGCTGAAATATGAATTGTTGTGCTTCTTGTTCGAGCTGAGGGAACAGCCAATTCTCTAACATCTCCAGATACTGCAGTCCAGCTACAGTAGCACCTTCGAAGAAAAAGGGACCAAAAACTTTATTGGCTGAAATGGCACAGAAAACGTTCACCTTAGGCGAGTCACGTTCATACTGAGTTGTTTCCCGCAGATTCTCAGTGCACGCTGAACAGCTGTCGTCGATTCACTTCTGCCGTACTCAATAACACAAAAAGCTTTCTGTTGAGCGGTCGCCATCTTAGCATCAACTGACGCTGACGCCTAGTCAACAGCGCCTCAAGCGAACAAATGTACAACTAAATGAAACTTTATAGCTCCCTTAATTCGCCGACAGATAGTGCTTAGCTCTGCCTTTTGTCGTTGCAGAGTTTTAAATTCCTAAAGTTGTGGTATTCTTTTTGAATCACCCTGTATTTCAATCTTTGTTCGACGTCTACATTTACTGCTGGATATAGCAGCTATAAAGGACCGAAAATTAGTTATTTTAGAAACCGATTACATTGAGCGGTTTTGACAGCCAGGTTAGGCTGGAACTGAAAGAAAAAGGTATAACGGAGAACCGGTTTTGCCAGCGATAACGGCCATCCCCAGCGAGCGGCCGTGCACGGGGAAGGCGGGCGGCCCGCCGGTGACTCAGCCGCTGGCAGGTGGCGGCGCGGCTGCTTTATAAGGCGAGTCGTCTTCCGCGACGTCGCTCCGCTCCAGCAGCTGCCCGCGGGAGGCCGGCGCGTAGGCGCGTGTTTATTTTGCAACCGCCCACTTCTGTCCCGGCTCCGCTCCTAACGAACGGCGCCAGATGCGTATCGCGACTTAAAAACGCTACTCACGTCGCAAGGCCGTCCAGCAACATTTCTCACCTGTTCCCTGCGTCGCTTTTATTGCCCCTCTGGGGCGTGGGAAAGGCCACCGGTAGCATTTTGTAATCCATGTTTCTATTAATGGCACAAAGACGGCAGTGAATTCAAGGTTCAGACGCTCGTTTGTCTCGGGTGAGAGCGAAACACAAATGCTGAAACACGTGAGGCAGCAGGCACACGGAGAAATGTGCCTCATATCTTACAAAAACCTGTCAAAATACATCAAGAACCGGTTTTCGGAGCGAAATATTCTACGAGGTTTATTCTGAAGTTATTTTATGATATTTACGTTAACCGGGGAACTAGAAACGACGGAGAGGCTCCGTCCCCGCCGCAGCCTCAGTGGTCCGCAACCCCACGACGACTACCGCAGTCCACTTCACCTCTCCGCCTCCCCACACCGAACCCAGGGTTATTGTGCGGTTCGGCCCCTGGTGGACTCCACAGGGAACGACTCACACCAGACGAATGTAACCCCTATGTTTGCGTGGTAGAGTAATGGTGGTGTACGCGTACGTGGAGAACTTCGTTGCGCAGCAAAAAAATGGCTCTGAGCACTATGGGACTACCGAGCGGGGTGGCGCAGTGGTTAGACACTGGACTCGCATTCGGGAGGACGACGGTTCAATCCCGCGTCCGGCCATCCTCATTTAGGTTTTCCGTGATTTCCCTAAATCACTCCAGGCAAATGCCGGGATGGTTCCTCTGAAAGGGCACGGCCGACTTCCTTCCCAATCCTTCCCTAATCCGATGAGACCGATGACCACGCTGTCTGGTCTCCTTCCCCAAACCAACCAACCAACCACCATGGGACTTAACTTCTGAGGTCATCAGTCCCCTACAACTTAGAACTACTAAAACCTAACTAACCTAAGGACATCACACACACCCATGCCCGAGGCAGGATTCGAACCTGCGACCGTAGCGGTCGAGCGGTTCCAGACTGTAGCGCCTAGAACCGCTCGGCCACCTCGGCTGGCGGTTGTGCAGCAGTCGCCGACATATAGTGTAGCTGAGGCGGAATGAGGGGAACCAGCTCACATTTGCCGAGGCAGATGGAAAACCGCCTAAAAACCATATACAGACTGGCCGGCTCACCGGACCTCGACACAAATCCGCCGGGCCGATTCGTGCCGGGGACCGGCGCTCATTCCCGCCCGGAAAGCCGTGCGTTAGACCGCACAGCCAACCGGGCGGTCATTCTGAAGTTAATATGTACTAGTTTTTGTGTAGACGTTGAATATCCGAGCCGAATTATGTTGGTCTAAATTTTAGGATCTCCTCGCTAATTTCTTTGTTTCCGCCAGGTATCACGGTCTACAAAACACTTCAAATGACAACATTTCCGCCATAGCTGTAATTATAGTTTTTCCTTCACCATTAACCAGTTTCGATTATTACGTCATTTTCAAGCGGTAGTGGATTTGCGAGAGGACAGGCTCCATACTTAACAATCATATACAACCGTTCCCCTCGACGAAAGATCCGTACTCAAAGACTGGAAAGTGGCACAGGTCACACCAATATCCCAGAAAGGTAATTGGAGTAATCCACTAAATTACAGGCTCATATCGTTAACGTCGATCTGCAGCAGGATTTTGGAACATATACTGTGTTCGAACATTATGAATTACCTCGAAGAAAATGGTCTATTGACACACAGTCAACGTGGGTTTAGAAAACATCGTTCCTGTGAAACACAACTAGCTGTTTATTCACATGAAGTGTTGAGTGTCATTGACAAGGGATTTCACACCGATTCCGGAAGGCTTTTGACTCTGTACCACACAAGCGGCTCGCAATGAAATTGCATGCTTGTCGAATATCGTCTGAGTTATGTGACTGGATTTGTGATTTCCTGTCAGAGAGGTCACAGTTCGTAGTAATTGACGGAAAGTCATCGAGTAAAACAGAAGTGATTTCTGGCGTTCCCCAAGGTAGTGCTATAGGCCCTTTGCTGTTCCTTATCTATATAAACGATTTGTGAGACAATCTGAGCAGCCGTCTTCGGTTGTTTGCAGATGACGCTGTCGTTCATCGACTAATAAAGTCATCAGAAGATCAAAACAAACTGCAAAATGATTTAGAAAACATATCTGAATAGTGCGACAAGTTGCAGTTGACCCAAAATAACGAAAAGTGTGAGGTCATCCACATGAGTGCTAAAAGGAACTCGTTAAACTTCGGTCACACGATAAATCAGTCTAATCTAATCTAATCTAAAAGCCGTAAATTCAACTAAATACCTAGGTATTACAATTACGAACAACTTTAATAGAAGGAGCACATAGAAAATGTTGTGGGGAAGGCTAACCAAAGACTGCGTTTTACTGGCAGGGAACTTAAGAAAACGTAACAGACCTACTAAGGAGACTGCCTACACTACGCTTGTCCATCCTCTTTCAGATTACTGCTGCGCGGTGTGGAATCCTTATCAGATAGGACTGACGGAGTACATTGAAAAAGTTCAGAGAAGGGCAGCACGTTTTGTACTATCGCGAAATATGGGAGAGAGTGTCACTGAAATGATACAGGATTTGTCTGGACACCACTAAAAGAAAGGCGGTTTTCGTTGCGACGAAATCTTCTCACGAAATTGCAATCACCAACTTTCTCCTCCGAAGGCGAAAATATTTTGTTGACATCGACCTACATAGGGAGGAACGATCACCACGAGAAAATAAGGAAAATCATAGCTCGTTTGGAAAGATGCAGGTGTTCATTCTTTCCACGCGCTGTTCGAGATTGGAATAATAGAGAATTGATAAGGTGGTTCGATGAACCCTCTGCCAGGCACTTAAATGTGATTTGCAGAGTATCCATGTAGATGTAGATGTGGAACTGTCCAGCCGTCAGCATACGGCGGCCATTCGTAAAACCTATGACAAGTAATACTGATGTAAAAACAGTTAACAAGCAGAAGCAGAAAGTAGAACACCGCCTAGCGTGAGTGAACTCTAATAAAAAAAGTCACAGCACTGGCACCTCAAGAAATCTTTGCGTGGACATAAACGAGAACAGCCCCTCATGTGTACCTCTTTGACATTTGCTGGTCGTTTGATAATTTATTTTATTTCAGTTCACGCACACGGTGCAGTGTTCTCGTTTCTGTTCCTGTTTTAAAACTGCTTTTATACCAATTTTAAGCACCGCTACTTGTCAGAAGTTTTATTTTTGCCTGCGATATTCTGGCGGCTGGACAGCTTGTTGGCCGCTCTTCATGCACATCAGCTACCACTTGAAAATGACGTCACGCACGAAACTGGCCAACAGTGGAAAATAAACAATAGTTACAATCGACGGCGGAAATTTTATTTTTTCCGCTAATGTCGTTTTGGTTTCTTTGTCTTGCCAGGGATATAAGGAGCAGGGGACATAAAGGTGAGTATAAAACACAGATGTGTTATTGATTCCTCACTGTTGTTGTGGTCTTCAGTCCTGAGACTGGTTTGATGCAGCTCTCCATGCTACTCTATCCTGTGCAAGCTTCTTCATCTCCCAGTACCTACTTCAACCTACGTGCGTCTGAATCTGCTTAGCGTATTCATCTCTTGGTCTCACTATACGATTTTTACCCTCCACGCTGCCCTCCACCACTAAATTGGTGATCCCTTGATGCCTCAGAACATGTCCTGCCAACCGATCCCTTCTTCTAGTCAAGTTGTCCCAGAAGCTCCTCTTCTCCCCAATTCTATTCAATACCCCCTCATTAGTTATGTGATCTACCCATCTAATGTTCAGCATTCTTCTATAGCACCACATTTCGAAGGCTTCTATTTTCCTCTTGTTCAAACTATTTATCGTCCATGTTTCACTTCCATGCATGGCTACACTCTATACAAATACTTTCAAATACGACTACCTTACACTGAAATCTATACTCGATGTTAACAAATTTCTCTTCTTCAGAAACGCTTTCCTTGCCATTGCCAGTCTACATTTTATATCCTCTCTACTTCGACCATCATCAGTAATTTTGCTCCCCAAATAGCAAAACTCCTTTACTACTTTAAGCGTCTCATTTTCTAATCTAATTCCCTCAGCATCACCCGACTTAATTCGACTACATTCCATTATCCTCGTTTTGCTTTTGTTGATGTTCATCTTATACCCTCCTTTCAAGACACTGTCCATTCCGTTCAACTGCTCTTCCAAGTCCTTTGCTGTCTCTGACAGACATACAATGTCTTCGGCAAACCTCAACGTTTTTATTTCTCCTCCATGGATTTTAATCCCTACTCCGAATTTTTCTTTTGTTTCCTTTACTGCTTGCTCAAAACACAGATTGAATTACATCGGGGAGAGGCTACAACCCTGTCTCACTCCTTTCCCAACCACTGCTTCCCTTTCATGCCCCTCGATTCTTATAACTGCCATCTGGTTTCTGTACAAATTGTAAATAGCCTTTCGCTCCCTGTATTTTACCCCTGCCACCTTCAGAATTTGAAAGAGAGTATTCCAGTCAACATTGTCAAAAGCTTTCCCTAAGTCTCCAAATGCTAGAAACGTAGGTTTGCCTTTCCTTACTCTAGCTTCTAAGATAAGTCGTAGGGTCAAAGTATTGCCTGACTACTGAACAAATTATGCTAACTGAAATACAAGCTAAAGAGGTTATTCCATTCCGTGATAGGCTTACAGGCACAGTAACCTGTTCCCTAACTTAAAACCAATGTTGCCGTCTATTAGTCCGTTTGCTCACCTGCTCTCCAGGTTCATTCGATGTACGTGTGGTTCTACTCTGCACCTGGCGGCTGAGTTTTCCATATGTATCTTGTTCGCCAGTTCTTCCTTTACATGATTTTGCCATCGTTCTGACTAACCACGCTACCAGACGGTATTACACATGGATTTGATAGCCTTTCAAAAATCTGACGAAGCCTTAACCAAGCGAAACGCGTTACTTGTAAGAAAAATAATTTTGCATCTGAGACTCTCTCTTTATCTCATTAGATACTAAAGATGTAGGGAATGTTACAGTAAACGCGAGTACGTGAGGCGGTACGTATTGCTTTTCAGTAGCGGCAAAAACAATGTGCACCCTAAACCATCTCCTTCCCCGCCGTCTCAATTCACCTTGCTCAGCTGTCATCTGTCTCAACGAACAGCTTACCGATTAATTCATTCGGTCTCGACGGCGGATCGGCGGATTAGGATGAAGGAATTGTGTGCATAGCCGAATGTCGGCTTTAATGTCTTATACAACATATTACACAACCTTTGTTATCAAAAAGCGTGTGTGACATTGGCCCCGCGGATGTATACGCAACACTAAAAGGAAATTCATCGAATGGAAACCTGATGGGCCCCTCCCGGTTGGCGGTGCGGTCTAACGCACGGCTTTCCGGGAGGAAAGGCGTGCCGGTCCCCGGCACGAAACCGTCCGGCGGATTTGTGTCGAGGTCCGGTGAGCCGGCCAGTCTGTGGATGGTTTTTAGGCGGTTTTCCATCATCCTCGGCGAATGCGGGCTGGTTCCCCTTATTCCGCCTCAGCTACACTATGTCGGCGATTGCGGCGCAACCAAGTTCTCCACGTACGCGTACACCACCATTACTCTACCACGCAAACATAGTGGATACATTCATCTGATGTGAGACGTTCCCTGTTGGGGTCCACCGGGGGCCGAACCGCACAATAACCCTGGGTTCTGTGTGCAGTGGCCGAGGGGTGAAGTGGACAGCGGTAGTAGTCGTGGGCTTGTGGACCACTGCGGCTGCGGCGTGGACGGAGCCTCTCCGTCGTTACTAGGTACCCGGTTAACATAACATAGCAAACCTGATGAACCAAAACGAGGTGTATGTGCCAATTTATCAAAGAACGCATGATTTTACGGTGCAGGTATCCACATCTTAGTGGATAAGTGTTAGAAAAGATCTTTAATTTTTATTAAAATCTTCTAATAACTTCTGGAAACCGCATTAGCTATTGGCAAATCCTTATTCCAAAGTTATAAACGACCGGTTTCGCGATATTGTAATTGCGTCTTCAGGTAAAAAAAAAAATAGCAAATGTAATATGAGGTCATAAAAATGCTACTGTCTCCCAACGTTCGGATGCCGCTTTTCTTTAGCATTGTCGTTTAAAATCGATATGAGTAATCCAGGAAAAGAAAATCAAGATTTAGTGGTTGTAGGCTGAGTAACTGAACACAGTAAGTCGCGTTTATGTCAGTGGAGATGAGGCATAGTGTCACTAACACGAGCCAGAATCCAAAACACAGTCCATGGAAGGTATTTTTTCTTTGGACCTTAAGGCCATACATCAGTGTTTTAGGAACTTCCTAGGATGTTACAGAGCAAGAGTACATTTCTTTAAAAATTTCGTAATTGTTTGATAACATCTGATTATCTGTTGTATGAAATCATTTTGCCAGTTTGGGTACAGTTTACATTTGGTGAATATGTGATATGTATCTTCCATTGTTACGCCGTCACATTCGCAACAAGGGTTATCTCGAACTTGTATTCTATGAAGATGTCTGGGGAATGATCCACGATCAAATACCACGTGAATGGTGGAAGTTATAAACATTTTGAAACTTCCTCGCAGATTAAAATTGTGTGCTGAAAGACTCGAATTCAGGGCCTTTGCCTTTCGCGGGAAAGTGCTCTAGAGCGTAGAGCACTTGCCTGCGAAAGGCAAAGATCCCGAGTTCGAGTCTCGGTCCAGCACACAGTTTTAATTTGCTAGGAAGTTTCATATCAGCGCACATTCCGTTGCAGGGTGAAAATCTCATTCTGCTATAAACATTTTGTTCACCTTAATTGTGTGGAACCAGGCTGCAAACAAAATTTTGGCTGTATATGTACATAATATTTCCCATTACTGCGTGTTGTTGACTGATGTTCATCTGCAGAAAGCAACAGTCTTATTTGCAGAGTTGTAATTATTATTTATTTATCAATGACGCGTTCCGCGTGATTCAGGCATTTCAGACTGACTGATATTAGATACTGTTAAGCACCTGGGGTACCGTGCATATAAAACATCCCAGCGAATAACTGTCCTCGTCAAATATTCAGACAAACTGCGCGGTGTCCTTTACTGAGGCACGAAGCGTAGTCCAGTGAATACAAAACAGTGTCAGTTCTTTTATACATAGATCTGCCGTCATTTAAGCATGCTGCGTGCAGCAAGCAGTGCATCTAAGGTTTGATTTTTCTAGTTTTAGGCAACAACAATTCGATCTGAAGACACGTGCGTACAAGTCTGATAGGAATGAGTTAGGACGCGTGAGTACCGGTTTGTAATTTGTTTTACACCGTCAAGCAACGGTACAAGCACATATAAAAATTCTTGACGACTCATTAACTGGAAAGAAGCGAATAGCGGTGAAGCGCCGTTACGCGAATGGATGCGCGATACGTCTGATAAACCGGCGGGTGACAGGATAATCGAAAACTAAGTGGCCGGCTCTGTAGGCTACCGCCAAACAGCGGGAAAGCAGAAGGCATAATAGGAACGTCAGCGAAGAGAGAAGATTAATTGCCACGCTGAAGCAACGCTTTGAATGGGGACGAGGAACGGTATCGAGTGAACTTTCCACTTATCGCATTTCTCACAGTCCTCTTCTAATTATGGTCAGAAGTGACGTATGTCGAAACGTAATTTAGGGTTTCTTTGATCAGCCGCTATGCGCATCCCACAAGTAGCTGTTTAGTTACACAGTTTCACATCTACAGAAAGATCAATGATCAGAAAGCAAATGCTGTTCTCCAGACATGTAATTTTAAAACGCCTTCGTCAATTTCACGTCATCGTTTGATAATATAACTTTTAGTAATATAGTAAGTTAATACAGGCTTACCTTTTTATTTTAGAATTATGACTCGAGTAAATTATGCACCCTTGAACAACTTATATTTCTCTTTAGTCAAGTAAAGGCTGTTCATATAGTCCCGCTATAATTCTAAAAAAAATCATAACTTGGAAACCATCAGAGAAAGTGATTGTGGTAATTTGTAAAATGTTTGGCATCCCTCAAAGATTTTCTTCTCTTTGGCTTACCTTTTTATTTTAGAATTATGACTCGAGTAAATTTTGCACCCTTGAACAACTTATGTTTCTCTTTAGTCAAGTAAAGGCTGTTCATATAGTCCCGCTATAATTCTAAAAAAAAAATCATAACTTGGAAACCATCAGAGAAAGAGATTGTGGTTATTTGTAAAATGTTTGGCATCCCTCAAAGATTTTCTTCTCTTTCCTTTGTTGCAGATTTGACTTGAAGAAATTAAAATGGCGACGGACCAGAAAACGCACAATGTGTTATCTGACACGCAGAGTCCAAATATGTGTCTACGGCACTGCAGAACTATCGAAACCAGTATGGGAGAGCACTACCGCAAATAGAGGGATCATGAAGTGGTTCAAAAACTTCAAAGAAGGAAGCGGTGTCAAAGACCTTCCTCGTGGTGGACTCCCACCGTGTCTCAAATACGTGTTGACTGAGTGCAATCTGCTGTCCTCATTTCAGCATGACACTGCACCACACATTTGAGGTTGAACGTTCGTGATGTGTTGAATGACACATTTCCTGAGAGGCGGACGTGTTGTGATGGTCCCAACGTGTGGCGCCCGTGCTCTGCCGGTGACACGTCGTTACACTTTTGCGGAGTTACATCAAGGATCACGTGTACGCAACATCAGGCAACGACAGTGCTACCCTTCGTTCATGAATCATTGAAGCAATCAAAACTGTTGATAATGTAATGCTGATCGTAGATGGGCAGAACTCGAATACCGCATTGATGTCCTACGAGCAACGAGTGGGATAAGCTATGAAATTATGTCATTATATATGGTCGAGGATACTAGGTGTGATGATATTATGTGTCGAATGAATGTCGAGTGCTGCAAGAGGTGCGATACAGTAACACGTCATAAATAATCCATCACAATTCGAGAAGAACAGTGATAGCCTAATAACATAAAATGTCTGAAAGGTAGCAAAGCAAGTTTTAAATCTTAAAACTTAAAATAATTTCTCCTTGACAACTCCTTCTATTTTAGTGACGAATTTCTATTTACAGACTGGTGGTCAGTTAAAAAAAAAAAAAAGGATAAAAGTTTTCAAGTGTAGTTGCATGAGTAGTACAAAAAAAAAAGCCTTCGTTATGTCAACACTAATCATGTGTACATGTGCTGCAAATTGACTAGTTCCATTTCATTTCGATAAAAGAGCTGTTCACATGATATATGGAACGATATATGGAACATGTAACTAACTAACGACAGTACCTCCCTTGGTAATGGTGCGCGTTGTAATATCTTTTTGACACCTAGCGATCTAGCTGTGCAGAAGACCGACACTCCGTTAATGATAAAGGTGGATGTAGATGGCAAAAAAAAAAAGCTTTATGGAAATTTTGGGTAGGGTAAAGATCCAATTGGCTAATGGTTCAAATGGCTCTGAGCACTATGGGACTTAACATCTATGGTCATCAGTCCCCTAGAACTTAGAACTACTTAAACCTAACTAACCTAAGGACATCACACAACACCCAGTGATAACGAGGCAGAGAAAATCCCTGACCCCGCCGGGAATCGAACCCGGGAACCCGGGCGTGGGAAGCGAGAACGCTACCGCACGACCACGAGCTGCGGACAAAGATCCAATTAAAATACCTTTTACTCATTCACCGTCAGGTAGTTAAACTTGATGTACTTACTTCGTACAACTTATGTGGATGTCTCTAGTTATATTTACTTCACTAAGCTTATTTAGGACTTTGTATACATTTCTGAACTACTTATTCCACGCCGGCCGGGGTGGTCGAGCGGTTCTAGGCGCTTCAGTCTGGAACCGCGCGACCGCTACGATCGCAGGATCGAATCCTGCCTCGGGCATGGATGTATGTGATGTCCTTAGGTTAGTTAGGTTTAAGAAGTTCTAAGTTCTAGGGGACTGATGACCTCAGAAGTTAAGTCCCATAGTGCTCAGAGCCATTTGAACTTATTCCACTGTAAAAAAAGTAAACAACGATGCCCATGTTTCCTTTCTCCTATAGTTATTTTTGACTTTTCATTTTAGCTACTGACTTGGAATTGTTTCTCTCTTTACTCCAGTTATTGCTTCTCGCCCCTTGGTGCATCTCACGCACTACCTGCGTGGCCGTATTTCCTGACAGCACGCTACTGACATCTCTACACCAGTTCAGCGATGTGTTCTACAACTTACCATACAACTAATATGAATGCCACTAGTTACAATTCTTTCACGAATCGTACTTGTTTCACTGTAACACAAATGTGCCTACGCTTTATTTCCTCTATAGTCACTTCCCGACACCTAATATTAGCTAACGGTTGAGAAATGTTACTCCGGTAACAGTTTTCAGCCCCATGATGCGCTTCGTTCTTTGTTTTTGCTGACAGGTTCCCTGTTACCATGCTACTGACTTCGCTACACCTGTTTGGAGATTAGTTCCCAAATTTCCAATTCATGGTGCCACTTTTCATTTGTACATTTTCGATTATGACTTATGAAAACTATAACTGTGTAAGGTTTTGTTTCATTGTTTAATTGTACTTTTACCCCCACCCTGAATCCAGCCTCAAGAAATGTGTGTCATTAACTGATCAGCTCCTTCTGGCAGGATGTCTGCCACGTGTTGCACGTATACTACTTCTGTACAGTCACTGTGCACCACATGTAAGCGTTAATGAGCTCTTTCTGTATTAATGGATTAATTACTGTATTATCTATCGTTGTTGTATTTTTTTAAACCACAGCGATAACTGCATACATCTTGTTTTTCACACTCGCAAATAATGCGGTAGTTATAAGTATGTACAATTTTTCCTCTCTAAATTTTTAAATTTTTAACTTTTCATTCTCAAATTTTAATACTCTTATCTAACTTCCACTTGTCTGTGGAATCAGCATTGTTTTACAAAGCATAGCTCGTGCGAAACACAGCTTGCCCTTTTCTCACAGCCGCAGTGGCCATGCGGTTCTAGGCGCTTCAGTCTGGAACCGCGCGACCGCTACGGTCCCAGGTTCGAATCCTGCCTCGGGCATGGATGTGTGTGATGTCCTTAGATTAGTTAGGTTTAATTAGTTCTAAGTTCTAGGGGACTGGTGACCTCAGATGTTAAGTCCCATAGTGCTCAGAGCCATTTGAACCTTTTCTCACATGATATACTGCGAACAATGGATGAAAGGCAGCAGGCAGATCCCCTATTTCTAAATTTCCGGAAATCATTTGACACGATGCCCCATTGCAGGCTGTTAACAAAGGTAGGAGCATATGGAATAAGTTCACAGATACGTGAGTGGCTCGAAGACTTCTTAAGCTATACAACCCAATACGAGGTGCATTCAAGTTCTAAGGCCTCCGATTTTTTTTTCTAATTAACTACTCACCCGAAATCGATGAAACTGGCGTTACTTCTCGACGTAATCGCCCTGCAGACGTACACATTTTTCGCAACGCTGACGCCATGATTCCATGGCAGCGGCGAAGGCTTCTTTAGGAGTCTATTTTGACCAATGGAAAATCGCTGAGGCAATAGCAGCACGGCTGGTGAATGTGCGGCCACGGAGAGTGTCTTTCATTGTTAGAAAAAGTCAAAAGTCACTAGGAGCCAGGTCAGGTGAGTAGGGAGCATGAGGAATCACTTCAAAGTTGTTATCACGAAGAAACTGTTGCGTAACTTTAGCTCGATGTGCGGGTGCGTTGTCTTGGTGAAACAGCACACGCGCAGCCCTTCCCGGACGTTTTTGTGGCAGTGCAGGAAGGAATTTGTTCTTCAAAACATTTTCGTAGGATACACCTGTTACCGTAGTGCCCTTTGGAACGCAATGGGTAAGGATTACGCCCTCGCTGTCCCACAACATGGACACCATCATTTTTTCAGCACTGGCGGTTACCCGAAATTTTTTTGGTGGCGGTGAATCTGTGTGCTTCCATTGAGCTGACTGGCGCTTTGTTTCTGGATTGAAAAATGGCATCCACGTCTCATCCATTGTCACAAGCGACGAAAAGAAAGTCCCATTCATGCTGTCGTTGCGCATCAACATTGCTTGGCAACATGCCACACGGGCAGCCATGTGGTCGTCCGTCAGCATTCGTGGCACCCACCTGGATGACACTTTCCGCACTTTCAGGTCGTCGTGCAGGATTGTGTGCACAGAACCCACAGAAATGCCAACTCTGGAGGCGATCTGTTCAACAGTCATTCGGCGATCCCCCAAAACAATTCTCTCCACTTTCTCGATCATGTCGTCAGACCGGCTTGTGCGAGCCCGAGGTTGTTTCGGTTTGTTGTCACACGATGTTCCGCCTTCATTAAACTGTCGCACCCACGAACGCACTTTCGACGCATCCATAACTCCATCACCACATGTCTCCTTCAACTGTCGATGAATTTCAGTTGGTTTCACACCACGCAAATTCAGAAAACGAATGATTGCACGCTGTTCAAGTAAGGAAAACGTCGACATTTTAAGTATTTAAAACAGTTCTCATTCTCGCCGCTGGCGGTAAAATTCCATCTGTCGTACGGTGCTGCCAAGTCTGGGACGTATTGACAATGAACGCGGCCTCATTTTAAAAGAATGCGCATGTTTCTATCTCTTTCCAGTCCGGAGAAAAAAAATCGGAGGCCTTAGAACTTGAATGCACCTCGTATGTTGTCCTCGAGGGCGAAATGTTCATCAGAGACAAGGATATCGTCAAGAGTGCCCAGGGGAGTGTGACAGGACCGCTGTTGGTCTCTGTATTCACAAATGATTTGGCGAACAGGGTGGGCAGCAATCTGCCGTTGTTTGCTGATGATGCAGTGGTTTATGGTAAGGTGCCGAAGTTCTCTGACTGTAGAAAGATACGACTTAGAAAAATTTCCAGTCGGTGTGATGAATGGCAGCTAGCTCTAAATGTGGAAAAATGTAAGTTAATGCGGATGAGTAGGAAGATCAAACCTGTATGTTCGGAAACCGTATTAATAGTGTCCTGCTTAATAGAGTCATGTATTTTAAATATCTGGGCGTAACGTTGCAAAGCGATTTGAGGTGGAACGAGTATGTGAGAACTGTGGTAGGAAAGGCAAATGGCCGACTTGGTTTTATTGGGAGAATTTGAGGACAGAATAGCTCACTTGTAAAGGAGATCGCATACAGGACGCTGCTGCGACCTAGTCTCAAGTACCGCTCGAGTGTTTGGGATCCGTACTAGGTCGGATTGAAGGAAGACACCGAGGAAATTCAGAGGCAGGCTGCTAGATTTTTTACCGGTGGGTGCGAACAACACGTAAGTGATACGCAGATGCTTCGGGAACTCAAGTGGGAATCCTTGGAGGGAAGGTGACGTTCTTTTCGAGAAACACTATTGAGAAAATTTAGGGAACCGGCATTTGAAGCTGACTGCCGAACGATTCTACTGCGGACAACATACACTGCGCGTAGGAACCACGGAGATAAGATACGACAGATTAGAGCTCACACGGAGGCATATATACAGTCGTTTTTCTCTCTCTCTATCTGCGAGTGGAAGAGGAAATGAAATGACAAGTAGTGGTACAGAGTACCCTCTGCCACGCACAGTACGGTGGTTTGCGGAGTATCTATGTAGATGTAGACGTTTTTCTGTACAGCTGTCGGAAGAAGGGCACTAGGTGCCTGAAGCCGGTTAAGGAAATAAAATATATTTTGTGTAACTAATTGCTGATTATTTCACTAAATAGAAATACAATTGCTGAAGATGGATAGAATACTAAAATAAGTGGTTCAGATGGCTCTGAGCACTATACGGCTTAACTTCTGAGGTCACCAGTCCCCTATAACTTAGAACTACTTACCTAACTAACCTAAGGACATCACACACATCCATGCCCGAGGCAGGATCCGAACCTGCGTCCAGAGTGTAGCGCCAGAGTGTAGCGGCCGGCTACTAAAATAAAAGCGGGAAAAAGGAAATTTAGCTCACTGAGCTTCCTCCTCACAGACGGCAAGAAAGCGATAAAAGACGTAACAGCAACGAGAGGAAAGCTGTTCCTACGACTTCAATTCCGTATAAGGCGGTGTTTGCAGGTTGCAGAGTCGATGTGGTTCTGGCAACCATAGACGGACGCTGTTGCGAGCCGTTTCCGTATCGCTTCTAAGGCGGAGAGCGGTTACGTGAAGTCCTTGCTGGGAGAAAGGCGTGGAGGATCCGTAACGCGAATAGTTTGGCGTAAGGCGTATGCGATGAAGGCGTACGGCTTTAGTAGACGAAATAAAGGGATTCTACTACCACTGAAGCAAAATAATACACGAGGAACGGAGAGAGAAAGATATAAAAGGCAGACTAATTTAGGAAAACAGAATATTCTTCCGCGGAACAAATCTAAAAGCATAAAAAATTACGACTTTATCTGGAAAAAAATTCCTATGGATGTGAATCATATGACAGTGGGAATACCAGAATCGAATAATTTGACACTTGGAATAAAATAGTACTGAAAATTAAATGGACTGATAAAGTAAGAAATGAGGTTTTTCGCAGAATCAGCGAGGGCTTTGGGTGTAAGAGCTGCTACGGGCTGAAGATGTTGGTACAGAAGAGCAAATTATGATAGGCGCAATCAGACAAGTAAAAAGGCTCATGAAAAAAAAAAAAAGAATTGCTCAACGCTGCGGAAGTAAACTGATCGTAGCTTCTTCAAGGGAACCATCACAAAACTAACAAACTCGTCCTGAAAAATGATAGGAAGGAGGATTAGAGGTTTAATGTCCCGTCGACAACGAAGTCGTTAGAGACAGAGCTGAAACTCGAGTTGGGGAAAGACGGGGAAGCGTGTTTTTTTTTTTTCAGTAGATTCGTCCCGGTATCTGTATTAAGCGAAACCACGAAAAACCAAAATATGGATGGTCGGATAGGGTTAAAACCTCTGCTTCCCGTATACGAATCTAGTATTGTAGCACTGTGCCATCTACGTCAGTCGCCCTGAAGAGGACCGCTGAAAAAACGGTCGAAACGTCCTTTCGTGATGAAGCGGCCTAATGCCCAGAAGGATCTTACTCAAACTGACACTAGCTGTAAACCCTACGCGCTTACACCGAGACATGATCTTGTCTCTGCTCCTTTTCTCTTGGAGTAGTTCTCGATCTGATCGCCACTGACAGGACTTAGCCACAACTATAACGGCGCGAAATGTTTCTACGTAGCGATAACTTGTTAGTGAATGCAAGTTTCTCCAGCCGAGCGTCCGGTCGGTCGGGTTAAAGATCGCACGTGTAGCTCACACGGTGTGAAAGTGACTGGACTTCCAACTCGTGGCGCTTTCCAGAATAAGTGACCGATACTCAGATCATCTATATATGTGCTTAATATGAGGTCAGTTTAACTACAGGCTCGCGCTACAACTTGCAAGTCGTTTCTGCTCAACTCTCACGCGGCGGAGAAATTATTATTCTGCTGAGAGCAGTATTTCAGGTTGGTACGTCAAAGGACTCGAGATGCATCTCATTCTACACTCAGAGAGAAAATTTTATAGCTTCGCTGTCGTTTATTTTATTCTTTCTCGCCCATCAAGTCATCTCTTACATGGTTTATTTCTGCTACTACTAGCAGGGTGTTGTAGGCAGCACAATCTTCTCATTTGGATCACTGCAAGTTCATTGTCGGTCATAGCGTGCACAAGTGAGAATTAAACAAGAGAATTTCGTCCTTTCTGACAATATTTTTTATTTGTTTTATTTACTTTATGACTGGTGGGGCAGTATACAGGGTGTTACAAAAAGGTACGGCCAAACTTTCAGGAAACATTCCTCACACACACAAAGAAAATATGTTATGTGGACATGTGTCCGGAAGCGCTTACTTTCCATGTTAGAGCTCATTTTATTACTTCTCTTCAAATCACATTAATCATGGAATGGAAACACACAGCAACAGAACGCACCAGCGTGACTTCAAACACTTTGTTACACGAAATGTTCAAAATGTCCTCCGTTAGCGAGGATACATGCATCCACCCTCCGTCGCATGGAATCCCCGATGCGCTGATGCAGCCCTGGAGGATGGCGTATTGTATCACAGCCGTCCACAATACGAGCACGAAGAGTCTCTACATTTGGTACCGGGATTGCGTAGACAAGAGCTTCCAAATGCCCCCATAAATGAAAGTCAAGAGGGTTGAGGTCAGGAGAGCGTGGAGGCCATGGAATTGGTCCGCCTCTACCAATCCATCGGTCACCGAATCTGTTGTTGAGAAGCGTACGAACACTTCGACTGAAATGTGCAGGAGCTCCATCGTGCATGAACCACATGTTGTGTCGTACTTGTAAAGGCACATGTTCTAGCAGCACAGGTAGAGTATCCCGTATGAAATCATGATAACGTGCTCCATTGAGCGTAGGTGGAAGAACATGGGGCCCAATCAAGACATCACCAACAATGCCTGCCCAAACGTTCACAGAAAATCTGGAGAGCAATGAGTCGCATGTCAACACAAGCACCAAAGTGAACATTACCTTCCTTCAATTGGGCCAACTGGCGGTGAATCGAGGAAGTACAGTACATACTGACGAAACTAAAATGAGCTCTAACATGGAAATTAAGCGTTTCCGGACACATGTCCACATAACATCTTTTCTTTATTTGTGTGTAAGGAATGTTTCCTGAAAGTTTGGCCGTACCTTTTTGTAACACCCTGTATATCAGAATGTAATAGAACGATGCAACTTTTTTCGCCAGGTCCCAGAAACTGATCACCGAGTATACCTGTTCGGTAGTTGATAACTAAAGTAAATCTTCAGGAATGCATAATCTATAGTTGTGAACAGTGATCGTTTTCGCATGAGCACTTTTTCTCATTTTTTGGAGTAATATTGTGCATTTCTGAACCGATAACGTGCCGTTGTCTTTAGATACAATGACGTGGGTAATAACCTCTAAAGACCTGAAGCCAAATTTACACGGTAAATCGAACCAAACAACCTTTAATTGTTGGCTGGCACAAGTGATAATAATAACTTTCATGAATTTTTTTATGATTACACATCATTACAGCCCATGTATCATGTATTATGATTCATCAGGCTGCTAGCGAGACAAAGTGACGCAAGAAGGAAACATGTTTCGTTATGTTAGTTTACTAACGTAATACAAAGTTTGTGTCACACTGTACAGTGTACGATATATTGGAATTCTATCTTACTACAGTTATTTTTTGACGTAAAGTATATTAAAAAACATTATGAAGTGTGAAAGTTATGATAAATGCGACATAATTGTTTTAAACCTCCCTAAACGCGTGGACAGTAATGGTCATTTGAAACTTCCTGGCAGATTAAAACTGTGTGCCCGACCGAGACTCGAACTCGGGACCTTTGCCTTTCGCGGGCAAGTGCTCTACCATCTGAGCTACCGAAGCACGACTCACAGCCGGTCCTCACAGCTTTACTTCTGCCAGTATCTCGTCTCCTACCTTCCAAACTTTACAGAAGCTCTCCTGCGAACCTTGCAGAACTAACACTCCTGAAAGAAAGGATATTGCGGAGACATGGCTTAGCCACAGCCTGGGGGATGTTTCCAGAATGAGATTTTCACTCTGCAGCGGAGTGTGCGCTGATATGAAACTTCCTGGAAGATTAAAACTGTGTGCCCGACCGAGACTCGAACTCGGGACCTTTGCCTTTCGCGGGCAAGTGCCTATATCCTTTCTTTCAATGCAAGTGCAAGTGCAATATCCTTTCTTTCAGGAGTGCTAGTTCTGCAAGGTTCGCAGGAGAGCTTCTGTAAAGTTTGGAAGGGAGGAGAGGAGATACTGGCAGAAGTGTACAGCTGTGAGGACTGGGCGTGAGTCGTGCTTAGGTAGCTCAGATGGTCGCCGGCACGGTAGCTCAGAGTTTTCGGTCAGAGAGCCAGTTGACCTCTGTAATAAAAAAACTGAGCGGAAGGATCAACCACCGAACTTGAACAGGATAACGAACAAGACGCAAAAAAAAAGATGGTAGAGCATTTGCCCGCGGAAGGCAAAGGTCCCGAGTTCGAGTCTCGGTCGGGCACACGGTTTTAATCTGCCAAAGCGCACACTCCGCTGCATAGTGAAAATCTTATTCTGGAATTGGTCATTTGTAACACATGAAGCGTGCGTACCTTTTCTAACTCACAGACAATTCAGTGTAAGAGTGGTGGTGAACTTATTTTTCTAGACTGTTAATGTGCCTCATTTAGATTTTGCCAATAAACTAATGTAAGAGAGTGTAATTTTTTCACCTTGGTTAATTCTCTATCAATGGCTAAAGGGAAGGATGCTGTACGACGTTTGGTTCTTCAGTGCCCGAAATAACGGTGAAATACGTGCGAGGAACACTGAACGACCAATACATTAACGCGAACGGCTTTTCACGCAGTTTCTAAGACGCGTCACTTTTCTCCTTATTTAGTAATGATATTCAAGGTGGTCAGGTGTCGGCGAGAAATTCCTGACAGCTAGCAAGCTGGCAAATTCGACGAGAAAAGAGCGCTTGCGTGCGTGTGCTGGTTGCTGTTAGCAGGGTGTTCGCGCAGCTCTCTCGTTCGTCGCATAATTAGTTCAGTAAGTTGTTCACGATGTAATTTATGAAGCCTCGCACTGGAGGGAAAGGCGGGAGGCGAGGTAATTGGAAGCCGTATGCATCCGCTGTCTCCGCTCAACGCACGACTACTTCTCATTTTCCCAGAAGGAATTTTCATATCTCTGACCATCCATTTCTCAATAATTACCTTAAATAGGGTACAGAGTTACGCGAAAGTTGGACCTCCCGACCTAGTTCACACAGTTTAACGGCTAGTAGCAGGCACCATAAAGTGCATGACTGGATGAAACAAATGTTACAGCACGACGATGTGTCACGATAGAATTCAGTTTGTAACATGCACGAGTTACGGTGATACGTCTGGCTCCCTCTAAGGGAACCACGCTTTGTCGAAGGACAACTGTGGTACTCTTTTCCAGTGGCGTGACTGGATTTCAGTGGCCGCGCTGGATTGGCCGAGCGGTCTCAGGCGCTGCAGTCATGGACTGTGAGGCTGGTCTCTGCGGAGGTTCGAGTCCTCCCTCGGGCATGGGTGTGCGTGTTTGTCATTAGGATAGTTTAGGTTAAGTAGTGTGTAAGCTTATGGACTGATGACCTTAGCAGTTAAGTCCCATAAGATTTCACACGCATTTGAACATTTTTTGGAGTTCAGTAAGAAGGCGCATTCAGAAAAATGTAACAAAACAATCCAAATCAATGTAAATTAAACTGTATGACGGAAGAGTCAGGGACTGTACAGCCAAACACCTGGCCATCTGGTAGTGGGCCTGAGTGAATATCGCTGGAAATGTATGTGAGGGGATTTCCAGCTCTGACATTTACCTTAACACCAAGCGAAGCCTCACGAAAAAATGTATGTAGTTTTTAAAAAACCGTGATGTGCTTCGTACTAATGAAGCTGGTGTATTCAGTTATATGACACTATGGATACCAGCCCAAGAACGGTGGGCGCTATTTAAATATAAAAAGGTGCAGACACTTCTGTGGCATGATATTCCGTCGATGAATTTTTTGTAAAATACTTGATAATGGCCGAAGACCAAGGCTGTGCATTCATACAACCAACAAAGGAAAAATGATAGTTGCAGGCCCCGTTCAATCATTTAAACAAATCGTTTAAGCCTCCTGAAAACCTCTGTCACAATAGAAGGATAATAAGTCTCTTTGGTTTAATTCTGGGTCAGTATGTACCAGGAATGAGAGTGTATGTGAAAGTATACTTCTTTACTGTGTGTATATCTATATATATAAGAGAAAGTCGTATTAGTTACACTATTTATAACTCAAGAACGGCTCGACCGATTTGGCTGAAAACTGGTGGAGAGGTAGCTTAGAACCAGGAGACGGACATAGGATACCTTTTATCCCCTTCAACCGCTATAAAACGTGGTATAACAGAAACGCATCTGGCATGGAATAACAAAACGCAAGTGTCAGCTAAACGACGGCTGGACCGATTTGGCTGAAAATTGGTGAAGAGGTAGCCTAGAACCAGGAGACGGATGTAGGATACTTTTTATCCCGTTCGACCGCTATAAAACGTGGTATAACAAAAACACATCTGGCATGGAATAACAAAACGCAAATGTCACCTAAACGCCACTATAAAACGTAGTATAACAAAAACGCATCTGACATGGAATAACAAAACGCAAATGAGAGCTAAACGTCCATGGTTAAGTATCAGTATATATCATTAATAATTTGTATTTTCTTTGAATCATCATTAACAATGCCGCGACCAAGACGGTCGAATATTTCTCGACAAAGCCGTAATGCAAGAAGAATATAAAACATTGCGAATTAAAGGACTGAAGAAGTACAATTTACGCCTAAAAGTTGGCTCCGTAGTAATCATGCTTCGAAACATAAACCAACGAAAACTGTGCAACGGTACGCGTTTGGTGGTGAGTAAATTGATGAACAATGTTATTTACGCGACGATACTCAAAGGAAAATTCGAAGGTGAGGAAGTTATCATTCCGAGGATCCCGACGATCCCAACCGATATGCCGTTTGAGATTAAAAGACTTCAATTTCCGATCCGTCTTGCATTCGCCATGACCATTAACAAATCACAAGGCCAATCCTTGGAAGTTTGTGGTTTAAATCTGGATTATCCATGTTTTTCACATGGTCAATTATATGTGGCATGTTCAAGGGCCGGAAGACCATCTGCGTTGTTTGTTCTTGCGCCTGATAATAAAACAAAAAATGTCGTGTATCACAAGATACTTAATTGAAGAGTGGACGCTATGCACCAAAAAACGTAAAGGATAAAGAATCATTAAAATACTTAATTTTTTATTTGTATTTCCTGATAAAGAATTGAACTTTACATCGAAAATCTGATTATTTATTGGCTTTAAGGCGGAACAGAGTTCGCCGGGTCAGCTAGTATGGAATGAAACTCATGACTTTTTCGACATGTGCAGTGGATGTATGTCTGCGATATACCCGTTAATGTCACTTTTCGAAAAGGAGCCGCTGCTTTCATCGTCCCTGTGTATCTTACAATCTTCGAAATTTTCAGTTGCCATGATAAGCAGATATGTTTTGAAGGTCAGCTGTTTCAGTTTCTGCCTACGTAACAAAGTCGTATATCTAAATTAGTCACTGAAATGACAGACATATGCGGTCCTCAACTGTCCACTAAACAAGTCGTATGTCATTTTGCCTAGTACACGGCGAGATTTAAGTTCAGCCGTGTAATCAGAAAGGGTTTTTTCCACCATATAATCGTTAATTTTCTCACGGTGTGCAAGAGTTTCGTCTTAAACGGATCAGTTGAATGTAGGTGACTATATTGGGTTGGTGTATGGTGTGATGTCATGTTTGCGTTTGTTTGACGAAGAGAGAAGAGAGAAGGTGAATGGCCGCGCGGTTAAAGGCGTTACAGTCTGGAACCGTACGACCGCTACGGTCGCAGGTTCGAATCCTGCCTCGGGCATGGATGTGTGTGATGTCCTTAGGTTAGTTCGGTTTAAGTAGTTCTAAGTTCTAGGGGACTTATGACCACAGCAGTTGAGTCCCATAGTTCTCAGAGCCATTTGATCCATTAGAGAAGGTGAAACCCTGCCGGCACTTAGCTTATTTCTCTTGAAAGGTGGCTACACTGAGTCACAGCGCCGGAGATTGCGCCAAAGATTATTATTCCGCCGCCTCCACTGGGGCAGTAGTAGTTCAGAGGATGTCGAGAGCAGTCGTTTTTCTGTTGGGTGAGAGAGTAGACGATCTGTGTGTTGACTGAAATGTTGTACTGTTCGGTTGGTGTAATGTATAGAAGATGCAATTGTCAGAATATATTTGAGAAAGGAGATGGGCTTTTGATTTATGATGCTGGTGTAATTCTATTTTCGTCAATATCTAATGAGGTAAAAGGGTATTACAATCCTTCTTGCTCACAGGTACAGTCAACAAAGCATCTGGCTCGTGTTCATTTATTAGACTTGTAATTCTGGTTTCTATGTGCAATTATATATTTCTGGTTTTTCAATTAGTTCATTGTAAATGGTGTTTAAAATATTTTGTGGTATTGAGAAAGAACCGAGCCAGATACATGTACATTGAGTCACACTACCATACACAGAACAGTTACACTTGTGCTTTGTTGTTTCGTAGCTTTTATAGTTGCAGGGGACTTAATTAATCAATTGTGTTAATGGAAATTCTTTGTCATTCTTTATTTTTATTTCATGCAGTCAGATTGCGTGCTAATACTAGTCAGGGCCAACCGGTTACGAGACTTCGTAACCGGTCACACAGCTAGTAAAATTATTGTATTTATTCATTAATATTAGTCTTTTCTTTTTAATTAAGCCTCCATGCACTCTCTAAAAGCGCCAAGGGAACAGCAGAGCTTGTCTCCATCTTAAGGACGCATCATCATCAACAGTGGCACATAGCCTCCCTTCATGTGACAGTGCAGAGTGGTTTGGAATGTAGTTGATGACACTGGCACAAAATATGGTGTAGAGGCAGTGTACGCTCCTTCCTTTCTTCCGCATGGCAACCAAATATTGACGATGAAAACTTCTTCCACCAACAGGATTCGAACCGACTACCTCCATGTCGAACGCCACCGCTGCGGAGGCTGCTTAAACTACGCAGTACTCTTCACAAAATTAATGTCTGTGAGCGTAATTCACGCACTCTCCGCGAAAAT
Organism: Schistocerca cancellata; assembly: GCF_023864275.1. Classification (NCBI taxonomy): domain Eukaryota; kingdom Metazoa; phylum Arthropoda; class Insecta; order Orthoptera; family Acrididae; genus Schistocerca; species Schistocerca cancellata. Next base: position 1,208,883,943 of record NC_064626.1, read on the forward strand.
CACTGCTGCTTTTGTTTACAAATTGGCGGCTTCGCAACAGGTGGAAGCGTTCTTTCCGATATAAACTGTTAAACCGTAAGTCTATCTCTTATGACACAGTCTTTGAACCCTAATTTTTGTTCCCTTCAAACAAACAGCGGTTCTTTTAACAATGGTGAGACATTTTTCAGGAGACTGTTCATGTGCTTTCGAATTATAGTAGGTTTTACAGCTCAGTGTGACTGGATGTATGCGCGTCTGCAGGCGTTGTCGAAAACAGTGTAGAATAAAAGTGTAAAGGACTGATGAGTAAGGTGAATGCTATGTGGCTCTTAGACAAGAGTGTCTGTTACTCATCTTTTACAATTAAATTTTTAGGATTCTTTGTAATAAAACCGATTTCTATCTGGAAGACATAGTATACGACGAACATCAAGATAGCTTCTAATTGTATGGCAATAGAAGGCGTGGAAGTCCAGAAGCTAGGTTTAAATACCTAGTATAATAAATGGAAACTGTTCTGACAACAAAAGAAGCAATGGAAGCACGAATAAACAAGATTAACTTAACATACAAACTAACTACGAACATATACAGTTAGAATCAATGCAAAATTGAGACATTATGAGATACAGATCCTCTCTGAAATTTTATACGTAGCAGAAAGCTTGAATTTCGTAAATACAGGATTGCTTAAGAGGCTATAATATGTGTAACTAAGGTTCTATGGGTACTGGGACCACGAAGAACAGAAGACGCTCAATACAGAAGACGAGAGAACCAAGGACCGTATCCCCAGAGAGTGAGAATCCCGGACTCAGACAAGAAAAGAAGGACCATGTTCTTCGCGCACATCCTTATGATGGATCATGGAAGGTTGACACATTAGCTAATGCAGTTTCCTCTGAACTAGAGAACCAACGCTTGGTGGATCGAACAGGTATAAAGGGGTCAGGAAGAAGTGGGAACACAGGAAAAGGAGATTTACAAGAGCGAAACTTTCAAATAAAAAAAAATCAGGCTGTTGTAGATTTCCAGAACTCACGAAAACATCATCATGGAAGGTTGCAAAGTATGAGAATGAAGGGTACTGGACATGGATAAAGACAAGAAGAAACGAAGCTGCCCTGAATTAACCTTGATCTTCGGGTAGCCAAAGCGAAAACCATATCACCGAAGATGTATAGTACAATTAGGTAAAATGTGTTTGGCTAAGATAAATAATAAAAATGTATTTGCAAAAGATGAGTAATGACAGTTCTTATATAAGAGATAACGAATATTGAAGTAGCAACTAAGGAAAAGTGGCTCGCAATATTTAAAGTATAAGTATGTTGAATGGAAACTATTATGGGCATATTTGACACCCAATAGACTTACGCACAACGTTGTTCAGAAGAGGCATGGATGATGCACAATACGATATCGGGCTCGGTAACCGGTACACCGGCACCTCTACATGATCGTTCGCGTTACGTACTGCTTAGAGGATGTACACTCCTGGGAATTGAAATAAGAACACCGTGAATTCATTGTCCCAGGAAGGGGAAACTTTATTGACACATTCCTGGGGTCAGATACATCACATGATCACACTGACAGAACCACAGGCACATAGACACAGGCAACAGAGCATGCACAATGTCGGCGCTAGTACAGTGTAAATCCACCTTTCGCAGCAATGCAGGCTGCTATTCTCCCATGGAGACGATCGTAGAGATGCTGGATGTAGTCCTGTGGAACGGCTTGCCATGCCATTTCCACCTGGCGCCTCAGTTGGACCAGCGTTCGTGCTGGACGTGCAGACCGCGTGAGACGACGCTTCATCCAGTATCAAACATGCTCAATGGGGCACAGATCCGGAGATCTTGCTGGCCAGGGTAGTTGACTTACACCTTCTAGAGCACGTTGGGTGGCACGGGATACATGCGGACGTGCATTGTCCTGTTGGAACAGCAAGTTCCCTTGCCGGTCTAGGAATGGTAGAACGATGGGTTCGATGACGGTTTGGATGTACCGTGCACTATTCAGTGTCTCCTCGACGATCACCAGTGGTGTACGGCCAGTGTAGGAGATCGCTCCCCACACCATGATGCCGGGTGTTGGCCCTGTGTGCCTCGGTCGTATGCAGTCCTGATTGTGGCGCTCACCTGCACGGCGCCAAACACGCATACGACCATCATTGGCACCAAGCCAGAAGCGACTCTCATCGATGAAGACGACACGTCTCCATTCGTCCCTCCATTCACGCCTGTCGCGACACCACTGGAGGCGGGCTGCACGATGTTGGGGCGTGAGCGGAAGACGGCCTAACGGTGTGCGGGACCGTAGCCCAGCTTCATGGAGACGGTTGCGAATGGTCCTCGCCGATACCCCAGGAGCAACAGCCGATACCCCAGGAGCAACAGTGTCCCTAATTTGCTGGGAAGTGGCGGTGCGGTCCCCTACGGCACTGCGTAGGATCCTACGGTCTTGGCGTGCATCCGTGCGTCGCTGCGGTCCGGTCCCAGGTCGACGGGCACGTGCACCTTCCGCCGACCACTGGCGACAACATCGATGTACTGTGGAGACCTCACGCCCCACGTGTTGAGCAATTCGGCGGTACGTCCACCCGGCCTCCCGCATGCCCACTATACGCCCTCGCTCAAAGTCCGTCAACTGCACATACGGTTCACGTCCACGCTGTCGCGGCATGCTACCAGTGTTAAAGACTGCGATGGAGCTCCGTATGCCACGGCAAACTGGCTGACACTGACGGCGGCGGTGCACAAATGCTGCGCAGCTAGCGCCATTCGACGGCCAACACCGCGGTTCCTGGTGTGTCCGCTGTGCCGTGCGTGTGATCATTGCTTGTACAGCCCTCTCGCAGTGTCCGGAGCAAGTATGGTGGGTCTGACACACCGGTGTCAATGTGTTCTTTTTTCCATTTCCAGGAGTGTATAAACGTCACACACAGGAATAGAAGTCGCAGGAAAGCGTCACGAGCAAGTTGTGACTGTACAGCCTGGGAAAGTCGAACGCTTTTACTAACAGAATATATTCACCTCTCTCCTGCTGAGTTATGGCTTAGCTTGTCTCTATAAAGTTTCACCATGCCAATGGGTAATTGCAAGTAGTAAGTCCTGAGGTGACATGTGACTAACGGTAACTGATAAAGAATAGTGTAGGTAAGTAATATACCGTGATAATGCAGAAGATAATGCCCATCTTCTCCATTTAACTCATCTCTCTTCATATCCGTAGTACTAAACGGGTAAAGCGGTCACGCAGTTTCAGTTGCGTGTTGCCTATCTGACAGCTTCCAGGGGTAACAAATATTTCTGTAGCAAACAACCTCAAGTTTGATTCATGTAGTGCCTCAGTACTCCATTCCGCCACCAGGAGCGCCAGCATAGTGCACAGTTAAAATGGCTACTTTCAGTAGTATGGATAGTGCTTACTGTGTGTTTTGGTTTCATGAAACGAACTCTGCAACAACTGCTCGGCGTAAATTTCGCACACAATATGCTAGAGGACCTTAAAGGAGGCCTACAATTTAGCCGACCTGAAAAATCGAATCTACACTGCCGTTGCACAAGTTAGAAGCGATTTGCTGCAAACGAGTGTGGAGAAAAATCCTGATTACCAGTGGGATGTTTGCCGCATCACAAATGGTAGTCACATCGAACCAAAGTGACACTTGACACTTTTATGTGACACTTTATGTTGTCTGCTGCAAAATGACACATCTACCGACTCCGTAACTTATCTCAGTAAATTTCTGTATCATACCGAATTTGTAAAGATATTTTTGACTCATCCTATACATGTAAAAAATAAATAATTTTTCTAACTATTTTTCTTGGGGACGTCATGATCCATATGACTCTTACCCCTCCTCCGACATGACTCCTAACCCTCCGCCCATCCCCTTCCTTGGATCTGTGCCTGATTATTACCATTACAGTGACACGCTGGTTGCTTCACGAATTTCGATAGCATTTCTGTGTTTACCTAAAAGGCAGTGAGAGAAGAGAAGGAAAATACGCTAACTCATATGGGTGTAATGTCCCACCGCCACCGTTGCAGGTCACTTAATATACGGCTAACTTTTCGGCCTATAGGAAATAATTTTTGATTAAGATGACATTGCATAATTTATATAGCTAACGTGGTTGTTTAAGGAGAAACTGAAACAGCTGGTCTACAAAACATATCCGTGTATCGCAGCACCTGAAGTCTTTGCAGGTTCTGAAGTAAGCAGAGATAGGTACAAAGAAGTTGTAAGATTCACAGTGATGGTGAAACAGCGGCTCCTTGAGGAAATAAATCGATTCTCCTTTTCCACCACCCCTTTTGGAAAATCTTATAATAAACTTTAGCAACAGAATTACAAAGCCACACAGCCGACACGCCGCAGTGAACTGGGAGATATGACGACACTGCGAAAAAGTGTGTAATATTGAAGTATCGTGTCCTCGCGGTAGAAATATATGGGACATCCAAACGGAATCCAAACGGGTTTCATCGGCTGTATGATGCAATCAACTTTGACATTTGACTGGAATCACGCACCACTTTTGCCTATTTTAGGCAATAAATCACTCGTTCTTTTCGGCTGTTCACTACCACCATCCAAAAATCCCCCTAGCACGCTGCGTTGCCAGCTGAAGTCTCTGCCAGTAAGGACACAGCGCGAGAGACTTAGTCACGGAGAAACAGATTTGGAGAGGTATAATTTTGTGGCGGAATGGAGGACGTGTGCCGTAAACGTCCTCAGCTTAGGTAAGACTGGTCTGCATACCGACACCCAGATGTGTTGCCAATCTGAGGGTGTGGCGCTACCGCTCAATATGGCCACCAACCAAGCTCTCCTCGCCTATTGTGGAATCACGACACAGCTACCTGCTGCCTCCAACCCTGTTGGCACCTCGCAGTTTTCACATAGCGTTTCTTCGTCCCTTGCTGTCAGGAATAATATTTTCAATGTGCATAATTACTTTAGACTTCTTAGAACGTCGAGGTTTCTAGTCAAATCAAGTTAAATGTTTCACGTTACTTTTACTTCACATTGTAATTTATTCAGCACGTCTTCACGTAACACACTTGCTATATTCATTTACATGGTTGCATGTATATAAAAACACCTAAACAAAAAGGTATCTGTCCAATAGCTTTACCTCCTTGCTGTCGAGTAACAAAAAAAGTAGCTATTGCACGGTGGAATTGCAATCATACTTTGCGCATCCCTTAAATTTTTCAAAAAATTGTCTGCTCCAGCTACACTGAGGGCAATCCTTCCAATAACCTTGCGTGTTTCAGCTCCGTTGCTATGTAAACATGGAAAAAAATGAGTTAGTCCATTGTCTTGCTAAACACATTTGAAACATTTCTTAGGTTACAGTTTTTAAACGTTAAGAACTGCTGTCTGTATTGTTCTTCTTAACGGGTTTCAGCAGCATAGTTCTGTTTAATTGTGTAGGAAACTGGTTCGCTGACACGATGAGCCGTCTGCTATGATGAATCAATCTTATTATTTTTCTTTCTTCGTTCTTTTTTTTTGTACATGTAAGCTATATATATATAAAGCCAAAGGAAAAGCAATGAATTGTTTTGTGGCAAAGACAATGTTGAAGAGATATGCTCTTCAATTGATTAATTGCAGTATCTTCACCTCTTTGTTTCTGTGTGTGGCAGCGGGTGGATGTATGACTAGCTCCGTTGTACCAGTATTGTTGAAAAGTGTGTAATCCAACTGTATATTAAAAAGTGTTATAAAAGATATTACGAAGGCCAAATTTATTCATGTATTTACATCAGTCACAGCCGTCTGTTCATCATCTCGCCCCCGCAGAGAATCCTGCATCATGAGGTTCGAAGCAGACCAGAGGAATTCGCGCGAGCAGCCGAGGGGCGATCCTGCACCGACAGTGTCATAATCAGCAGTAGTCAAATCAAGTTAAATGTTTCACGTTACTTTTACTTCACATTGTAATTTATTCAGCAATGTTTTAACATTGAAGGTCTATTAATATTAGCACCAGTTAAAGTTCATTCAGGACATGGGTACAGATTTCTAAATTCCCATTCAATTTTTTTAAATTATTCTTTACAATCAATTTTTTTAATTATTGAAGCTACAGTTATTAATCAGTTTCCATTATTTGCCCGCCCACCTATATGCTACTATTCCCTGCGAAACTGTATGACAACAGTATAAAAAGAGGTATCAGCTACCGATTCTTCATTGCGAATGTTTATTATTATTATTATTATTATTATTACAAGCACATTTACTACTTAGGATCACGGTACAATTTTAGTTTCTTCTCCAGTACTTCGTCGAGTGTACGGTGGCCTACTTCCTTTCTTCTTCTATCCAAGTTCGTCCCTTTCTGTTACCTCTACCTTCAATTTCAAACACTTCTAAATTTTGCACTGTGCTGTACATGTTCCAGACATTTGAGACTCTGTGATGTTCGACGTCTCTAAGGCTTTCTAACTTCTTTAATCCATGTTGTAATGTTTTCCCCCTTCATCTGAGATAGTTGATGATGATGATGTTTGGTTTGTGGGGCGCTCAACTGCGTGGTTATTAGCGCCCGTACAATTTCCCAACCTTTGCTCAGTCCAATTTCGCCACTTTCCTGGATGATGATGAAATGATGAGGACAACACAAACACCCAGTCATCTCGAGGCAGGTGAAAATCCCTGACCCCGCCGGGAATCGAACCCGGGACCCCGTGCTCGGGAAGCGAGAACGCTACCGCGAGACCACGAGCGGCGGACATCTGAGATAGTTGTATACCTATTTGGTCACTATATTCTTACTGTTTACATATCACTTTCTCCTTTCGACTGTAGAAAACTGACTCCTCGAAATAAAACAACATATCGTCCTAATTTCCTTAGTCAATGTTGTAGCTGATTTTTTTTCTTCCGGATAAAACTGAGTATAAGTATGTAATAAAATGGAACACATACAGCCGTCCTTATGCTGTCGTTTGTTATATGGCTACCAGTTTCGGTGCTTCAGGTCACAATCTTCAGGCCTTAGCTGACGCTGAGAATGACACCATGCATGTACACGAGGGATCAGTGGCCAACATCTGTAACTGTTACAGGTCGTCTGCAAAAACAAGTTATACAGGGTGGTCAGAAAATGTCTGAAACGCCCTGGCAGGCCGCTTGAAAGAGAGCGCGCGACTCCCCGATTGGCTACATTCTGTGCTTAATAAGTCGGAAACGGTGCGACGTATCGAATTTTTTCTTAACATTTATGTCACGGTGCAACCTGCCCTGCAACACCCCTTCGAGCGTTTCAGACATTTTCCGACCACCCTGTATATGTTAGCCACTTCTGCATCGTGTGTGCTGATGGTGTTACCCCCTCAGCACCGAAACTGGTAGCCATATAATAAACGACAGCATAAGGACGGCTGTAGGTGTTCCATTTTATTGCATAAGTGGACAGGTAAGTCACTCATACCTCCAATCACAGTGATGAACGTACAAAAACTTGAATTTATGGCTCTGAGCACTATGGGACTCAACTGCTGAGGTCATTAGTCCCCTAGAACTTAGAACTAGTTAAACCTAACTAACCTAAGGACATCACAAACATCCATGCCCGAGGCAGGATTCGAACCTGCGACCGTAGCGGTCTTGCGGTTCCAGACTGCAGCGCCTTTAACCGCACGGCCACTTCGGCCGGCGAAGTTGAATTTATGTTTGGTTACAATATTCGTATTATTTGTATTATCTTAAAATGACTGCACAAATCCGACCCTTAGAAATATTATATCCGATCTGCAGGTTACTGGAGAAGGGACTAGTGTGAATCGTTGCTCTCCCACAAGCCTTGATGCTGGGACCACTGGTATATGGCAGGGGAAGGCGGAAGAAGGAGATGCGCCGCCGTCACGCCCCCGCGTGCGGCTATTAATCTCTGGATGTAGGAGGGGGGCGGGTGAAGGGGTGGGAGAGACGGACCGCGAGTGAAAGCGACCGCCGCCGGCCCTGTCTGCTGACCTTGGCGCGACCTTTCACCCGGCAGGTGAGCAGCCGGCGCGGACAGGACGCAGCGCGGCGCCGTTTCCTCCGGCACTTCCGCCTAGCTGAGTTGACTACTGGCGAAAAGAAATGTGCCACGTCAACAACCCTGGATAACACGATGCTGATTACTGTAACGCGCACAGCACAGTCCCCCAGTAGCTGAGTGGCGCCGGGACGGTAACTGAGCGTGTTCGGTCAGAGGGTTAGCTGCCCTCTGTAATAAAAAAAAAACTGAGTTAATGGATCAACGACGAACTGAAACGGGTGTCTTGCGACGTCCGCCCCGAGCAGATACAACGAACGAAAACGAACAAAATGAGAGCAAAAAAAAAAAAAAAAAAAAAGAAGCATGCAACTTCCACTGTCATACAGTAGTTGTACGCCCCCGGCAGCTGAGTGGTCAGCGCGACAGAATGGCAATCCTAAGGGCCCGGGTTCGATTCCCGGCTGGGTCGGAGATTTTTCTCCGCTGAGCGACTGGGTGTTGTGTTGTCCTAATCATCATCATTTCATACCAATCAACGCGCAAGTCGCGTAAGTGACGTCAAATCGAAAGACTCGCACCCGGCGAACGGTGTACCCGTCAGGAGGCCCTAGTCACACGACATTTCTTTAGCACAGTCTACATCCTACAGAGATGGGGACGATGTATTGGAAATATTGGTATTCGCTACTCAGTATTCATTGACTTTGCAAACGTTTTCGATAATAACAAAGAACGTCTGTGGAGAGTAATGTAAAAAGAAGTATGCTTTACATTTGAAAAAGATTGGGGGGCTCTACAAAAATTCCTCTGCCATTCTAGGGTAATTTTGACAAAGGTATCGTACAAGGGTGTAGCGTTTCATCTGACAATGGGAATCGCAGTTTGATGCAAATAAAATGATGACTGAAAAAAGGATGGTGACCTACAAAAAGAATTTGTTAGTGAGAAAAAATTAAGGGGATAACTCATGAGAAAATGCCCTAAAAGATCAATAATTGCTTTTGGTAATGTAATGTTAGATTACGTACAATATTTGAACTCCCTAAGATGTGACACTATAGATGATTCTGATAGGTATGCAGAGAAGAATCGAAATGTTGTAGAACGAATATTTGGCTGAAAACCGACATACATACGGAAAGAGACATGAGTGAAATTTAATAAGACCATGGATGTTCCTACCTATTTGTATGGAAGTGAATCATGGGCCACATACAAACAACAAAAGAGCAGAATTCAGGCAGCAGAAATGAGATAGCTCAGAACTATACAAGTGTGTAGTAGGTTAGATATAACCAGGAATGAACTGAACATGTATAAGTTTGGAAATAAAAGTCTTGAAAAAAAGAAAAAAAGGAATGTAATGAACATATTAACAGGATGAAGAGTCACAGCTATCAGTCAACACAACGGTTGCAGTGCTTGCAGACCAGGCTACCGCATCTCACTTTAGTTCGCCCTAGTTTGCAGCACAGCAACCGTGTTTGTTGCAATTAACCCTAACTACCGATCCAGATCAGCCTATCAGTCTGCAGAATAATTTTACCTCTGAGAATTGTAACCTACAAACCCAAAGGGAGAAGATGCCAAGGAACACAGAGGAAAAGAGGCCTAAAGTTTGAAGAATAGAAAAATAAGAGGAGTTATATAAATATTTTGTAGAAATAATACCAACATTCATACTGCATACTGGGTGTAAGTAATCATTGTTTTACAAACATTGTGTCAAATGTTGCTGTTGTGGTGTTCAGTTTCAAGACTTCTTTAAAGTGACTGTCCGTGCTATTCTATCCTGTGAAGTCTCCTAATGTCTGCATTACTTCTACAATCTACATTCATTTGAGCCTGACTACTACAATCCAGACCTGAAATTGCGTTTGCTGTAGCAAGTGGTGGATTCGAGGTAGATACACTACTGGCCATTAAAATTGCTACAGCCGGCCGGAGTGGCCGTGCGGTTCTAGGCGCTACAGTCTGGAGCCGAGCGACCGCTACGGTCGCAGGTTCGAACCCTGCCTCGGGCATGGATGTGTGTGATGATGTCCTTAGGTTAGTTAGGTTTAATTAGTTCTAAGTTCTAGGCGACTGATGACCTCAGAAGTTAAGTCGCAGAGTGCTCAGAGCCATTTGAACAATTTGAACCAAAATTGCTACGGCACGAAGATGACGTGCTACAGACGCGAAATTTAACCGACAGGAAGAAGATACTGTGATATGAAAATGATTAGCTTTTCAGAGCACTCACAAACTGCGTGAAAATGTAATCACATGTCAGTTCTAGTATAATATACAGGGTGTTACAAAAAGGTGCGGCCAAACTTTTAGGAAACATTCCTCACACACAAAGAAAGAAAATATGTTATGTGGACATGTGTCCGGAAACGCTTACTTTCCATGTTAGAGTTCATTTTATTACTTCTCTTCAAATCACATTAATCATGGAATGGAAACACACAGCAACAGAACGTACCAGCGTGACTTCAAACACTTTGTTACAGGAAATGTTCAAAATGTCGTCCGTTAGCGAGGATACATGCACCCACCCTCCGTCGCATGGAATCGCTGATGCAGCGCTGGAGGACGGCGTATTGTATCAGAGACGTCCACAATACGAGCACGAAGAGTCTCTACATTTGGTACCGGGGTTGCGCAGACAAGAGCTTTCAAATGCCCCCATAAATGAAAGTCAAGAGGGTTGAGGTCAGGAGAGCGTGGAGGCCATGGAATTGGTCCGCCTCTACCAATCCATCGGTCACCGAATCTGTTGTTGAGAAGCGTACGAACACTTCGACTGAAATGTGCAGGAGCTCCATCGTGCATAAACCACATGTTGTGTCGCACTTGTAAAGGCACATGTTCTAGCAGCACAGATAGAGTATCCCGTATGAAATCATGATAACGTGCTCCATTGAGCGTAGGTGGAAGAAACTAAAATGAGCTCTAACATGGAAATTAAGCGTTTCCGGACACATGTCCACATAACATTTTTTCTTTATTTGTGTGTGAGGAATGTTTCCTGAAAGTTTGGCCGTACCTTTTTGTAACACCCGTTTACCATCTGCATTTCGTCTTGGTGTTGCAATTTTAATGGCCAGTAGTGTATTTCGGTTCTTTTTGAATCCATGTTACGTGATCGAATTACGTATTGCTATACACGTCTATTACATCAACATACCACACCACTTGTTTTGTATTCACTGCAACGTCTCTCTTGCAACTAACGACAGACTCGAAGTGTATGTTGACTTTTGCACCGCAGTAAACAAACACTGTTGCATCTAACACGCTTGGAGTGCACAATACCGGTCTGAAGACCTCGGTTTATGTCGTGGACGTGGACGCTGGCACGTCCACCTCTATGCATCCAGGCTGTACGCTACATGCCACAAAATGGGGGTGCACGTAGAGATTAGTGTCCGACTGTATTAGAATCACTAAGGTCGCGCCTAATTTTGTGTCAGGCTGGCCCTGCTCTTCGCTGTAAGTGGGCTTAAGCACGCTCGGCTCTCATTGGCAAATCTTGCACCCCTCCCCCCCCCCGACAGAGCCCGCGCCGGGCAGAATGTGGGACAGGGACGGAGAGCTACGGTCGCTGAGTCAGCCCGCGCCTCGTTCGCGGTCGTTCGCCCGTCGCCCACCGCACACTTCACGACAAGAGGTTTCCCGACCAAGGGCACGGCACTCCTCTTTTTGTCGGGAGGCACCATCTCGGCGCGTCCATTACAGCCTTGGAAACTTACACCGGCGTTTACTAACACTTGCCTCCGTCGTCTCCGGTTCACTGACGACAGTGTAATTCGAAGACCCTGCATGTCTTCGACGGAAAACAAAAACAAAAATTATCGATATATAATATCAGAAGACCGATCAGAGGTGAAAACATTGCAGTACTGTACAGCTTAAAGCCGAAGATACGCGATACATTGGACGCGGTGTGATAGATGTCATGTATAATTTTGGTATCTGAATCGATTGTAAGCGCGCAGCGATGTAGTAAAGCTGTATCGCGGAAGTTAAGTTATTATCTTCGGTGTGCGTGAGGGCGCACTGAGCAGATAATATTAAGCTGTGTTAGAATGAGGAAGCAATGGTAATGTTTGCTTTAAGTTTAAAGTGTTTAATGAATATGATTATACCAAGGTAATAAAAGAAACTGATTTGTGATGGAGGAAGTTTAATGCAACGAAGTTCAAAAATGGTTCAAATGGCTCTGAGCACTATGGGACTCAACATCTTAGGTCATAAGTCCCCTAGAACATAGAACTACTTAAACCTAACTAACCTAAGGACATCACACACACCCATGCCCGAGGCAGGATTCGAACCTGCGACCGTAGCAGTCCCGCGGTTCCGGACTGCAGCGCCAGAACCGCTAGACCACCGCGGCCGGCTGCAACTAAGTGTTTACCAGAAGTGGAATGTGGGAGATAAATATTATATTGATGTTACTTTTTTTCATTATTGCTGCGCCATTGGACTAACTTGGTAATTGTAAAGAAAGCTGCTAGATTTGAAAGATAGGAATGCGTATTGTTTGGATGTTAAGACATTCATTAACTATAAAATCAGCCTTGATCACTTTTTCACAGTACACAAAAAACTTAGTGTTGTCATTTATGCCCATGTTTCATTTTTCACTTACCTTTCTCTTACAATTTTTAATTGATCATGGTTTTTTCAAAGGTGTACTTCGATTTTCAACTAACAGAGAACTCTTGAACCTCACGAGCGTCTCTGTGAAGATACAGTAATATGCAGCTCCAGCATGGCGGCGCGCAAGGCAGAGCAGTACTGCAACGCCTTATCCAGATTTGCGCAGAACAGCGGTAAGGATTAAATATTTTGATTTTTTTTAAATTTCATCAGGGCCAACTTATGTCATTCAGGGACAGTTAGTTTTTCTGTGTTGTGTATTATTTTTAGTTCTTGGATCTGTGATCAGTTTTGCAAAACTAATTATCGTAGGTTTTATGTCAAAGTTCATTATTCAGACATTTTATATTGTTCAAAATTCTTGCAGTCAGATTGTTAACTTTTACAGTATGAAAGACTTCCCTTTACATCACGATAATTAATTATTATTACAGTGCAGCTTTGCCTTCGCATTACGACAGTACAGGTTTCATTACGACAGTTCATTTTATTGATACAGCTCAGATCTTACAACCAGAGACAGTATTCAGTATTTTTTTTAGATAACTTGCAGGTGTAACGGTGAATTGTTGTTTTAGTGAGAATATATGGTGAACAAACACGAAATATTGTTATCTTATGACGTGAGTTAAATTTTATGTCATTAGCTTAAATTAGCCTCACTGTCTTCCACTGTATACAACAGGAATTTTTTGAGAAGCTTTTCACCCGGGAGTCCGCCTTCCAATTAAAGAGAAATTCTTCTGTAGGGTAAGATGGGGCTAAATGAATCATTTCAACTTTTTAGACACGAAAGAGATGGTAAATATTTTATTAGGCATCTTAACTTTTGTGTGATAAAACTACATTGCTTCGAGATCTATTTTTCTTCATTGTAAATAGCAAATTTAAAATGTTGAAACAACAGAAAAAATAAAAAAAGTGGGGTTATTTGAATCATAAACAGTGCTACGTGAATCACTATAAACTGTCATACAATTGTACACAATATGAGATATTACATTTTTAACTGTTTCAGTAGTTGTTACATGCATTTTCCACAAGGACCAGCAGCCCCCATACAGATTACATGATAAGACAACTTGCACTTATCACGCCTGATCCATTCCCATTTCTTCGCAGATCGAGGGCCGTAATGTTTGATGTTGTAGAAACCACAAGATACGTTTTCTTCTTCCGATTCTGCTTCAGGTGAAGAAGATGAATCCTCTTCTTTATTTGAAGATTTCTCTTGAACATCCAGCGCATTTCTGCAATCTTACACCTCCTTTCCCTAGGAATTTTCAAAATGCAAATTACTCTTCGCCCTTGTAAGATTGAGATGAACTGACGAAATCGGATGGCAAGCTGAACTTTTTTTCTTTCCTCGTACATGTGGTATGGTGCGTTTGGCAAAACAAAAGAAAATGATGAGGTGATGTTGCTGAGCTTTGACTTTCTGAATTTCTTGGAAGCGGGTTTACCTTTGATTCTGTGATAACCGAGTGGGACTCATCATTCAAGAATATGGACGAAGGAAGGAATGTTTGTGTGTATTTTGTTTGGACTGAAGGGAAAACTGCCGTGCACTCAAATCCCTTCACACCATTTCCCACACTGGACTCGCATTCGGGAGGACGACGGTTCAATCCCGTCTCCGGCCATCCTGATTTAGGTTTTCCGTGATTTCCCTAAATCGCTTCAGGCAAATGCCGGGATGGTTCCTTTGAAAGGGCACGGCCGATTTCCTTCCCCATCCTTCCCTCACCCGAGCTTGCGCTCCGTCTCTAATGACCTCGTTGTCGACGGGACGTTAAACACTAATCTCCCCCTCCTCCTCCTCCTCACACCATTTCCTTCATTAGTCCACATCTCAAGGTGGCGTCGAAAATTTTACCATAAAGTAATTTTGTAATGGAGTTTGAGTGATTGTTGTGTATAAATAGCCTACATAAATACTTTGATGAAGGTGAAATAACACATATTATACTCTTATTCAGAAAACCCCACGAAGATGATTCACATAGACCCAACCTCTTATTATTTTTAAATGTAAGCAGTTGCTCAAATTTATAACAGATGTCGCTGGTTATTCTGGTGGATGTGTACAACTGGTAGCGTAAAGATTTGTAACAAGCATTGATGTATTTCAAAGATAGACCTTATTTTAAACAGACCTAATATTGCACAGAAGCTTGTCATAAGCAACACTGCCTTATCCCTTCTATCTCCTTCTTGATGATTGCTGTCGGGATTAAACATATTTAGAAAAACTTCTTGCTGCTTGTGCACGACTTGTTTATAACGGTCCGCCGTTCGATGTCTCTGCACGGTTCGAGGCGCCGTGTCACGAATCGCGCGCCCCCTCCCGCCGGAGGTTCGAGTCCTCCCTCGGGCATGGGTGTGTGTCTGTTGTCCTTAGCGTAAGTTTGTTTAAGTTAGTTAAGTAGTGTGTAAGTCCAGGGACTGATGACCTCAGCAGTTTGCAGTTTGGTCCCATAGGAATTCACACACATTTTTTTTTTTTAAATAATGGTCCTGTAACATAATGGCGTCCGAGCTGTGCACACGAGCTGAGCAGTAGAATATTTTCTTATCTCTTTACACACAGCGCATGATTCAGGAAGCTCCACCCTACCGTAAACAAAACCAGCTTCTTGGTGACATTTTCTCATGAGACGTTCACATATTCTATTAGGGGGACTTCAAAAAGTAAGTCTTATTGAACGCTGCAATACACTTCAAAATGACACAGATCATGACACTGTTTTTCAACATAGTCACGACGTCTCTGTAAACAACGGTCTGAACGTTCTACCAATAGTTCATTTTCTCGACGGTACAAATCCGCTGCTTGGTCGCGAAGTCATTAGATAACGACTGTGTGGACGTTGTCATTGTCAGAAAATCTGCCATTGCTGCAAATAGGTTCCTCGATTGCCTGGACATTATTGTCTGTGGTCGTTGTCAATCGCCTTCTTTCCCAAACAGCGTCACCCACGTCTGTGTGGCCTTGGTCAAATTATTGGCACTATTTCAATAAGGCTAGATGAAACACTGCATTTGGTCTATACACCGTCAGGATTTCACGATGATTCTGTCCACAAGAGCCGGCCGAAGTGGCCGTGCGGTTAAAGGCGCTGCAGTCTGGAACCGCAAGACCGCTACGGTCGCAGGTTCGAATCCTGCCTCGGGCATGGATGTTTGTGATGTCCTTAGGTTAGTTAGGTTTAACTAGTTCTAAGTTCTAGGGGACTAATGACCTCAGCAGTTGAGTCCCATAGTGCTC
The DNA here is from genome assembly GCF_023864275.1 of Schistocerca cancellata. NCBI lineage: Eukaryota > Metazoa > Arthropoda > Insecta > Orthoptera > Acrididae > Schistocerca > Schistocerca cancellata. The sequence goes on from NC_064626.1 coordinate 1,208,899,864, forward strand.
AGAGCCGTTTGAACCATCTGTCCACAAGAATTGTACTGTTCCGGATACTTCCACTGAGGATTCCAGTTACCACGCCATATCTCTCGCACCGAGGCCCACTAGAAAGACAGCCCGTGGCGCGTGCGTCACAGTATATGACGCTGTAGTTCTTAGGAGTGCCAGCAGCCACCTTCGGCGTGGAGTAAGTAACTGTTTCAGAGGAGTTTAATCGTTTTTTATTGCTCCTTTAAATGCATGTAAGCTCTGGACGGCACAAGAGAAGGTTAAAACCCTTAGAGGGGTACCTTGTCAATTACATATTGATTTTCTGTGGGCGCACCACCGAACCGAGCTTTCGCGAAGTACGGCGGATAATCCGAATTGTGTCACGTCACAAATTCGTTGCGGTACCCGTATATCTCGTTGGCCCCATCATGCACATTGTGACACACCTGTTATCTGTACCGCAGCAGAGTTGTGAGTGCAGGAAACCCGAAACATTTACTGTGCTGGTCTAAGCTGTTGCCAGCACACCAGGCGGCAAAGAGGTTGCGAGAAGATCGATAATCTTCGACCATAGATACTAGTAGACTGGCCTTGCTGTGCAGAAGCTATAGGGCTGGTGTGGCTCCAACATAAACCACGTGACTGTTGGCAAAAAGTGGCGGGATTTCAAATCAGCGGTCTGCCATCCTATGTTTGTATCGTATTTTACCCACATTTCTCAGTTGACTGCCAAACGCTTCCAACAAAAATTACTTTTTTTTGAAAAATTATGTCAGAACTACATATGTCCTGGATTTGTTCACAGTACCATTTATAAAATCTAACAAATACATCGAACGCCCCTCTGGTGGCCAGCGGGACGAAATTACTATAAACTATCAATTAAAGTAAAATGTCGTTAAAATTCTTTTAAGCGGTAAGAGTGGGATCGTGTCAAAACTTGTAACATTGGATTCGCCGCGTTTTGAGCTCTAGTCGCTTATAAAAGAAAATGGGATATGGGAATTACGTCAAATATAGGTGCCAAAATTGTCGACTTTAGGAGCAGGTCCATTTTAGAGTATCAATTTTAAGTGCACTCTAAAGGTTCAGTTCCTACTATTTTTACAAAAGTTTAAACTATTAGTTTAAAAAAAATGATATTTTAGATGAAAGGTGAGACTTTGAAGTTTCAGAAAATAATTTCGGAGCCTACATTTATTTAATAGTATCAGAAGGTAGAAAAAAATTCTCTTCATGTGTCGACTATAGTTGGTTGGTTGGTTGGTTGGTTGGGGAAGGAGACCAGACAGCGTGGTCATCGGTCTCATCGAATTAGGGAAGGATGAGGAAGGAAGTCGGCCGTGCCCTTTCAGAGGAACCATCCCGGCATTTGCCTGGAGTGATTTAGGAAAATCACGGCAAACCTAAATCAGGATGGCCAGACGCGGGATTGAACCGTCGTCCTCCCGAATGCGAGTCCAGTGTCTAACCACTGCGTCACCTCGCTCGGTCGACTATAGTTGCTCTTACCTTATTATAATCTCATTTGTATATACAAAAAGGCGCGTATGTGCAGATGGCTTAAAGTTTTTCCATTTCAGGGCCTGTATCCAAAGCTGCCTTCGGTTTTCATCCTTAAGGAACCTATGAGTAGGAACGAGAAACAGTTATACTTACTTCTGTAACCGAATTATCACAGATACTTTCGAAAATGGAATATGAGTCTGACTTTACAGGCATCACTTTCAACATTTTAATTTACGTGATACTCTATTTCAAGTGTAAAAAACATAAAAGTCACTTCAGCAGATTTCCATAAACGCATCTGCACCATCATAGGAACACTTACACGTGAAATGTAATGCCATTTCCCCCGACAAAACGCTGAGTACAGCCGTAAGCGCAACACGAAACAACCATGTTTTGCCAACATTCACGTGACTTTAGCCCTGAGATGTTGGAGCCACGAAAATGACGTCAGGGCCAGTCTATTATATTTATGGTCGAAGTCGATAATAGATGCCGCAGCAAGCAAGCCTATCAGGAGGGAGGTCAAAGACAAACTCGTAAGACAGGCGCCGCAACGCCCTCTCGACCGCCAGTATTTACACCGCCGCCGCGGACCGGAGGGCCCAGGGTGTACATCAGGCGGCTGCAGCGCCACGTCGACGAGGAAGGCCTCCTGCCCGAAGAGCAGTTCGGATTCCGCAGGGGCCACTCGGCAGTTCACCAACTCCTTCGGCTAGTGGAAGATGCGTTCGTCGCCCTCGAGCAGCGCGAGTTCTTCGGCGCGGTGTTCCTGGACGTGTCGCGTGCCTTCGACAGTGTGTGGCACCGCGGCCTCTTGTTCAAACTTTTTGAACTTGGGGTCCCGACGTCGCACGTCCGTCTCATCGCTTCCTATCTTGCCGATAGGACCTTCCATGTGCGGGCCGCGCAGGGCTTGTCCTCCGTCCGCCGCATCAACGCCGGCGTGCCGCAGGGCTCGGTCTTGGGGCCTCTCCTGTACTCGCTGTACACGTCTGATGCACCGTAGATCGACCGTGTGCGGCTCGCCCTGTACGCGGATGACACGGCTCTCTATACCAGGAGCCTCAATGCCGCCGTCATGCGCCGCCGTTTGCAGCTCGCCGTTGACACCCTGGCAGCCTGGGCAGTCAAGTGGCGTCTCCAATTCAACGGTGCCAAGACCCAGTTCCTGCTCGTCACTAGGCGACTCGTACCTGCGGGTCTGCAACCGCTCACCGTCGGTGGCAGCCCTGTCCTGTGGCGCCCAACGGCGCATTACCTCGGCGTCACCATCGACCGCCGCCTCACGTGGGTTCCGCACATCCGCGAAGTAAAGGCCAAAGTGCGGAACAGGCTCCGCACCCTGTACCCGGTGCTGAATCCCGACTCCCACCTACCACCGCGGCTGGGCATCACCCTGTACAAGGCGCTGCTCCGCCCTGTACTCCAATATGCCGCTGTCGTCTGGGGGAACGCCGCCGACACGAACCTGAAGAAGCTGGAGACATTGCAGAACCGCATCCTTCGGCTGGCCTTACACCTGCCTTACGAATTTCCCACCGCTCATCTACATGCCGTCGCGGAAGTACCTCTGCTCCGTGACCTTTTCCAGACGACCGCCCGCACCTTTTACGAACGTGCTGGCCGGTCGCACAATGCCCAAATCCGGACGCTGGGCCGCCAACTGCAGCGCAACGTCACCACCCGCTGGCCACACCTGCTCGCTGCATAGCTAGCTCTGCAGACCTGTGCTGAGGAGACACCCCAGAAGACAATCCACATTTGAAGACGCAACACCAACATGCATGGGAGGCAAAGCACTAACTGCTGTGAACTCCATCACACATCGGAGGATCAGTCATCTCCGTGAAGATCCACGCGACGCGACGGAGGGCCCAGTCAGTCAGTCAGCCCGCAAGTCAACGAGTCGAGGCATCAGTTGTAGCCCAATGGGAGTCGCAGTCGCAGTGATCTCAGCCTCTAGGTCAGAGTCAGTCAGTACCTAGCGACCACAGTATTGTATGTAATGGTCTTGTGCATCACCAGCAATGAGGCTAACGTGAACTATTACAGAAGAGCTTGTACCACAACACCTGAGCTATCTTAAGTAGAGTAACTTCTTGTTCTTATGAATAAAGAAACATGTGTGCAGTTTGTGTTGTAGAAGAGCATACTAGCCGCCAAACAACATCCTCTCTTTGAATGAGATTTTCACTCTGCAGCGGAGTGTGCGCTGATATGAAACTTCTTGGCAGATTAAAACTGTGTGCCCGACCGAGACTCGAACTCGGGACCTTTGCCTTTCGCGGGCAAGTGCTCTACCATCTGATCTACCGAAGCACGACTCACGCCCGGTCTCACAGCTTTACTTCTGCCAGTATCTCGTCTCCTACCTTCCAAACTTTACAGAGGCTCTCCTGCGAACCTTGCAGAACTAGCACTCCTGAAAGAAAGGATACTGCAGAGACATGGCTTAGCCACAGCCTGGGGGATGTTTCCAGAATGAGATTTTCACTCTGCAGCGGAGTGTGCGCTGATATGAAACTTCCTGGCAGATTAAAACTGTGTGCCCGACCGAGACTCGAACTCGGGACCTTTGCCTTTCGCGGGCAAGTGCTCTACCGACTGAGCTACCGAAGCACGACTCACGCCCGATCTCACAGCTTTACTTCTGCCAGTACCTCGTCTCCTACCTTCCAAACTTCGTAGTATCCTTTCTTTCAGGAGTGCTAGTTCTGCATGGTTCGCAGGAGAGCTTCTGTAAAGTTTGGAAGGTAGGAGACGAGATACTGGCAGAAGTAAAGCTGTGAGACCGGGCGTGAGTCGTGCTTCGGTAGCTCAGATGGTAGAGCACTTGCCCGCGAAAGGCATAGGTCCCGAGTTCGAGTCTCGGTCGGGCACGCAGTTTTAATCTGCCAGGAAGTTTCAACATCCTCTCATTGCTTCCATGAAACAAGCATACAGTGACAACGAGACGACACAAAATATACTCTGCTGAGACAATGTAACAGTGCTCTCACTCTATCCTAGCGGTCCTACATTTTCCTGGGACTCTCAATGACATGAAATGTATTTTCATTGACGAAAATATTGATTTGTCAGAAGGAAGCGCTTACAAAGCTTTAACTGGTTAATAAAAACGATGGTACAATGAAACCTATAGCTAGAAAATGGTAATTCTTTTCGTCAGCTGAGTCCATAAAATTTCGTTTGAACATTAATTACTTAGCGTACCTTGCCCAGTATACTGAAAGGAAATAAGAAATACTTAAATGGTCAGGTACGGCACCAAGCAACCATAAGCTAATCAGAATACTGCGAGAGTATTTCCTGCCACAAAACCTCGTGCAAATGTCATCAATCGCTACTGAAATATTAATTCACTTATGCAATGGTTTCCATCTGAAAAGTGCTCCCTAGTAATTTCAGATGCATCTTAGTCTGAACCGTTAGCTAATCTTCTCATGGTGGAAGGATCGAATTCCGCAACTGTAATATTGGAAAAGCCACATTTGTTACTGTGGTTTTATTTACTTAAAGCGTGATTGTTTTAAGGTTTAGAGATCATTCAAAATCTTAATATTATGGTCTGTAGAGATTGTGCACACTCTGTCTGTGGTACACAGCAGGATAACCTATTAAGCTGAAAAGTTTTTATGCAAAATGTAACCTTATGGAAAAGAGGCAGCCAACATGTTCATTTTAACGAAATGTTTGATCGTTTACATTATGTTGCCGACCACATTTTACATCACATTTCACGTAAAAACTGTTTTCGTAGTAGTAGGTCAAACCACGTGCAACATTTGCATGTAACACTGAGTGAACACCACAAATCACTTTAAGATAAGAAGCAAATGTTCAGAACTGCTAAAGCGGTTTCAGTACATATATTTACCACACAAACAGCGCCTTTGGTTGCTGCTTTTCAAAACAATCAGGACTTTTAGCATTGAGTTTTTGGAATTTTTTTATCACACGTTAGTCTTATTGGAACTGCACCTCATCGATCTGCATCCACCAGTACTCTATATGTTCGTCTTTTGCGAGCACATTTTACCTAAACAATATACTATAATTGTCAGTTGTCTTTTTTTTTTTAATCGCTTGCTGACCGTGCATATTTGAAGTGCTTAGACGAAACTATCAACCTGCCCTGGCTTCAAACGGATAACATTAAGTATTTACTGCCAGACGATTTGTTTGGCGTAGCGATATTAAATCATCCTCTGAATTAATCTGTCTATTGGTGAAAACTATATCAAAATCCCTGCAGTAGTACCTGAGGTTAACCTTCACGTACATGCAGAGAAACGCGGCGGTTGGCTTTAATTTAGTAACGTGTATAGATGTGCTCGCAAACGTCGAAATTCCAGCACACATAATAGTGTACGGAAGACAATTAGCTAGACTTCCAGAACGACAAATATGTGATAAAAAGATCCCTAAAGATCGTAAGCAGAACCAAATAATAATTTAACCTACCGGAACTTGCACCCCAAAAAGTTGTTTCTTACCTAACAACAACGAAATCACCGTAATATAGCAATACATGTACCTGTAAACATTATACAATATGGCTCTGAGCACTATGGGACCTAACATCGGAGGTCATCAGTTCCCTAGAACTTAGAACTACTTAAACCTAACTAACCTAAGGACATCACACACATCCATACCCGAGGCAGGATTCGAACCTGCGACCGTAGGGGTCGCGCGGTTCGAGACTGAAGCGCCTAGAACCGCTCGGCCACTCCGGCCGGCCATTATACAATATATTTATTATTTTAATACAATAAACATGTGTTACATACCACTGACGACGTTTCGTAAATAAAAAGAATCACAAAACAAACAGCCTTTTAGGTAGTTGCTTAAACTCACCTCCAAGGAGATTATAACTACAGCAATAATAATACTGACAAACACAGATTTGAAACATATGATTTGCAAACTGGCATTTGGCGCCATAGTTCAATGAAACTGCGCAAAGGAAGAATGACAAGCAAATGCCAGACCGTTCCAGCGGCGCCGGCATACACACGGCCTGAATAATGCAAAATGCGCACCACGCCCACACTTCGGCCACACGCGTTACAGCAACAACAGCACGCGTGTCACCCGCATCTGCGGACGGCAATTACCACCCGCTGTCACAATGAGTGATTGCTTTTGAATTCCCAGAAAATATTCATGAGGTGGGGAGTGGAACCATATGCTTTCAGCGCGTCGATTATTTCAAATCAGTCAGGGCGACATTGCTCATTCTGTTTAGGAACCGAAGAGAGTGAACAAGTTATTCAGAGACGTAGTGGTACAGCTGAAGTTGTGAGAATGTGTTTAGACAGCTCTGCTCTAATCGACAGTTATCAGCACAGAGGCAGGAATTAGTGATCACTGATCATGACGTCATCATAGTGACGATAGTTACACAAATTAAATCTATCAAGAAGGATATAAAGTGCAGATAAGCATTTGTAAGCATCTTACTTAGACAGTGAAAGGATATCAATTAGTTCCAAGACGAAGGACGCAAAGTAATTGAAGGCAGTGTTTAAACTGATTGAAAATCGCGCACTGAAGGAGGATGTTCCGAGTAAGTCGATTAAGGACGAAAAGACCCACCGTTGTTTAATAACAAAATTCGGAAAATGGTGTGGAAGCAGAGACTGTTGCACTCTCGGTTCAAATAAAGAACACGCAATGACGACAGGCAAAAGGAGAAAGTCGTGCACGAAGCATGCAGCTTCCACCGTCATACAGTAGTTAGTTAGTTACGCGTTCCATAGCTCATATTAACGATTCTCTTATCGAAATTGTGTGGAACTAGTTAGTTTACAGGATATGTGTACATGATTAGTGTTAAGATTAACGGACATATGGAAATGGAAATGAGCGTATGGCGTCATTGGCCGCGAGGCTCCTTGCGGAGCAAATGGACACATTATTTTTTTAGTCCTACTTAAGCACCTTGTAACACCATAGGCTAGACACTACATACGTTTTGTTGATTCATTTAGCTTTCTGTTCTGTTCAGCATCTCATCGTTGAACTTCTGTAATTAGTGTATGATTAATTCGATACTGTAATGAAGTGTAATCTCTGTAATATGCACAATATGAGCAAATGATATGTTTTGTCTGTCTCACATAATCTCTTTGGTTGTCTTTAAAATTGAATAATTTTATTTAAATAATTTTATGTAGAACTACCAATATGTGCAAATGATATGTTTTGTTTAAAGTGATTGTTTGCCGTTATGTAAACTGCTGATCTTCACTTAGGGTTCTTAGTTATTTTGTATGTAAAAGGTGGTGTGGTCCCCTCGGGAACGGAACTTTGTAGCGCGGGCAAAATGTGGTTGGCATGGGTAGAAAGGTGGATTGAGAGTCAGTCGAAGATGAGCTACTGAACGACGAACAGCTCACGAAAAGGTCGTGCATTGTGCTGGTGCCGAGAGGGGCCTTTTGTGCCGTTTTCCAATGTGCCAAAGCCTCAGATGGATGTAGCAACTAGCTGGAATTATGTTGGAATTGATATCTATCATCGCCACCTAGAAATGACAGAGTCCAGCAATTCTACCTGCAAATCCATCTACCAACATGCACTCGCCATCACATTGCGCAATCACTGTAATGGAACAGAAGAACTATAGTAATGTACAGTGAAGGATCAGCTCATAGGATGTTATAGTGTACTCAAATATAAGGTAAATTTTGACTGAACTATTGTACCTACCGTGATTTACCCTCAGTCACATATCCACTTAGGGCCCTCCCACGCTAAAGTGCTTACCGAGTGTCCTTTATTGAAGCCATATTAAAATTAATATGGCAATTGAGTGTGCTAAAATTAATATTGTTTGTTGGAAGGATTTTACAAATATCTCAATTTTGTGTTTCACTGCAGTAAAGTTCAGAACTGCAACTGTTGAGAGTTACATGTTTGTGCTGGCTAATCTTGACCACTGCAGCAGAGCAAACTAAACACACTTTCAATACACTAGAGAAAAAAGCATTTAGCAAGCATGAACATCTTCCTAGATTTCCGAAAAGCACCTGACATGGCGCCCCACTGCAGACTGTTAACGAGGGTTTGAGCATACGAATTAGGTTGCACAGACATACGAGTGGTCTCTCTCTCTCTCTCTCTCTCTCTCTCTCTCTCTATATATATATATATATATATATATATATATATATATGTGTGTGTGTGTGTGTGTGTGTGTGTGTGTGTGATCTGACGGACAGGGAGAGCAGGAATCTGCGGCAATTTGCTGATGATGATGTGGTGTACGGAAAGGTTTTGTGTTGAGTGACTGTAGGAGAATACAAGATGAGTCAGAAAAAATTTCTAGATGGTGTGGCGCTTGGCAGCGGAAAATGTAAGTTAGTGGGGATGAGTACGAAATTACGAAAACCAATCCCTTAATGTTCGAATGCAACATTAGTAGTGCGATGCTTGGCACAGTAACGTCGATTAAACACCTGGGTGTAACGTTGCGTCAGTCCACTTCACGTTCGACATCCACATATAAAACACGTCAGTCCTCTCTTCTCCGGTTTTCCACCAGTCCATGACCCACTTTCCTAAAACGCAGTGATTAAAATGTACATTCTCGAAAACTTCTTCCTAAAACTAAGGTCAATGTGCTCGGTAAACCGTTCATTTTGATGTCCTGTAATTCTTTCCCGATTTTACTGAGGTTAACAACGTCACCAGGGAATCTTATCGTTGATATAATTTCATACTGAATTTTAAACTCACTTCTAAGCCTGTATTTTATTTCTGTCAGAGATTCTTCGATGTAGAGGTTGAACAGTACGGGAGAATTGCTGCATCCCTGCTTCACAACCGTTTTAATGCGAGCGCCTCGTTCTTAGCCATCCATTCTTATTGTTTCCTCTTGGTTCTTATAGACGTTATATTTAGCTTACACCCATTTTCCTGGGAATTTAGAATATCTTGCAGTACTTTAAATTGTAGAACACTTTTTCTCGGACGATGAACACAAAGATCATGTCCATCTTTTGATTTGCAGCTCCTTGTATTGGCCGTGTTTGCAGTTAAAATTTTTAGGATTTGAGGTCCGCCAGTTACGCAAAACACCGTTTATCTCAGTACCCAAACGTGTTTAGGCACCACTGTGCCATCATCAGTGCATTGCAGAATAAATAAAAACGAAAACCCACTGATGATGGCACAGTGGTGCCGAAACATGTTTGGGTACTGAGAAAAACGATGTTTTTGCGTAACTGGCGGATCTCAAATCCCACAAAGGTCATGTCCTGATTTTTGTTATGTCTTGGTTCCATTATCAAGCACAATGTCATATCTGCCTCTATGGTGCCTTTACCCTTCCTGATGCCGAACTGATTGTCATCTAACAGGTCCGTAAGTTCTTTGTTCATTCTTCTGTCAACAATTTAGATCGACGAGCTTTTAAGCTGACTGTGCGACAGTTCTCGCACCTACCTGTCAGAAGACTCGAAAGCCATTAGCCACTAGCGCGCAGCACTTGACGGCAAGCGCAAGCAGTGCATGTGCCGGAGAGTCGGCCATTAGCGAGCGGTGGCGAGCTGAGCTGCGAGCGCGCGGCTTTCACAGCTGGCGGCGCGGCGGGCGGCGGCCGGCCTCGCGCAGGTTTCCCCGCCCGGAGGAGTCCCGTGTGGAGACTTGGAGCCGGCTGCAGCAACCGGGCAATGGCCGCGCCGCGCCGCGCCGAAGAAAGTGCCGATTGCTCGTCCGGTCCTCCTCCAAGGTCGAGTGGGGCGCACGCCCGGTTCAGGGCCGCAAAATCAGATACGCGGATGGCTTAAAAGTTACCAGCACTACGCATGCACTGATCCGAGGTTAGGGAGTGGGGGAGGAATAGGAAAGAAGAAGGCCTCATGAGGCCCTTTCCAAACAACATTTTATCACGGACGCCCCTGCAGTTAACTAACACTATACTCAAATTCTCTTTGCCCGATCTGTCATGACAAATACAGGGCTATTACAAATGATTGAAGCGATTTCATAAATTCACTGTAGCTCCATTCATTAACATAGGGTCACGACACACTACAGATACGTAGAAAAACTCATAAAGTTTTGTTCGGCTGAAGCCGCACTTCAGGTTTCTGCCGTCAGAGCGCTCGAGAGCGCAGTGAGACAAAATGGCAACAGGAGCCGAGAAAGCGTATGTCGTGCTTGAAATGCACTCACATCAGTCAGTCATAACAGTGCAACGACACTTCAGGACGAAGTTCAACAAAGTTCCACCAACTGCTAACTCCATTCGGCGATGGTATGCGCAGTTTAAAGCTTCTGGATGCCTCTGTAAGGGGAAATCAACGGGTCGGCCTGCAGTGAGCGAAGAAACGGTTGAACGCGTGCGGGCAAGTTTCACGCGTAGCCCGCGGAAATTTGGCTCATACCAGAACTGGAGACCGACAGCGCCGACTTCATCTTTCAACAGGATGGTGCTCCACCGCACTTCCATCATGATGTTCGGCATTTCTTAAACAGGAGATTGGAAAACCGATGGATCGGTCGTGGTGGAGATCATGATCAGCAATTCATGTCATGGCCTCCACGCTCTCCCGACTTAACCCCATGCGATTTCTTTCTGTGGGGTTATGTGAAAGATTCAGTGTTTAAACCTCCTCTACCAAGAAACATGCCAGAACTGCGATCTTGCATCAACGATGCTTTCGAACTCATTGATGGGGATATGCTGCGCCGAGTGTGGGAGGAACTTGATTATCGGCTTGATGTCTGCCGAATCACTAAAGGGGCACATATCGAACATTTGTGAATGCCTAAAAAAACTTTGAGTTTTTGTATGTGTGTGTGCAAAGCATTGTGAAAATATCTCAAATAATAAAGTTATTGTAGAGCTGTGAAATCGCTTCAATCATTTGTAATAACCCTGTACATGGCTGTCTAATAGTTCGGGTTTCTTCCTTCCTGTTGTGTACATAGTTCCGCGTAGTCAGCGCGTACACAACTTTCCCACTAGAGCGCGCCCCGCTAAGCACAACAGCGCAGGCGCAGCGTTCGTCCGTCTCCACACTACGATATGGCGCTGCCATAGAGACGGACCAAATTCTGCTTCCGCCGGTCCGCGTACTAATATGTAACGCAGCCAATGAGACTGCTGCTCCTCGCGGAT